>NC_024320.1:27487853-27505534 GCF_000523025.1 Cynoglossus semilaevis
TGCTGTGTGGGGGGGGGGGGGGGGGGGGGGGGGGGGGGGGGGGGCGATAGGGGCCTTCAACTGCAGGAATGGCTTGCCGTGGCCTTTCATAAATAAAAAGAAAAGAAAAACGTTTTACATTTCTATTATCCCAGATATACTGTAGCAAAGGTTGTACTTTAAACTCGACATGTTTCAGGAAAATAAAGGGCAGGGTACGAGGTGTTTGTACAGTAAGTAGACAATGATCAGAGTGTCACATTAAATGTTGCCACATCAAAACATGAGTTTTATTAAATGTCTCAAAATGTCCTATTATTACTTAAGCAATTACTTCCTTAATTCCCCTTTGGCATCAATAAAGTATCTATCCATCCATCCATCCATCCATCCATCTATCCATCCATCCATCCATCCATCCATCTATCTATCTAAAACAACTGAATAATTGAAGAAAATATTTCATCTTAATTGGATTCGGTTTAATGTAAATGAATGACTTTGATGAAAAATAAATGTCCTCGCAAAACAAACAAACACTGTTTGAACGTTAGTTACACTGACAGTACACATGGGTTTTTTTTCCTTTTTCTGTGACATGAATAAACAAAGACTGGAGGAATTTGGTTGATAATATTTGAGTTTCTTAATTCCAATCCAAAATAAAAAGTTTTGTGGTGGCTCTGAGACACAGAATCCAACCTTCTGCTGTGTTGACATCTTTCTCTATTTTTATACTCTGTGTCACCTACATTGTCTGCCTCGGGCCTTTGGAGCTGAATAGGGATTCCATTTCCCATCCAACTTATTCTGTCATTTCATCCACCCATTTATCCATCCATAGCCAGCATTTGCTGTAGGAGGCGATGCCATAATCACTTGACTAGAAAAACAAAACAACATGAAGCCCTTTCCTTAAGCTTTGTCTTAAAAAAATATTTGCACAAAACCAGAACAGGAACTCTGAATTTAGTTTTGTTAATTTGATTTTATTTTTTTTCTGTTGCAAAGTTTTTTGTGTGTGTGTTTCGGTGTGTTTGCACTCGCTTGGGACATACAAATGGTAAAAAGCTGGCTCTTTGTCCCTCCATCCAACTGTTTGTCTCTCCATGTACATGTCTTTGTGTTATAAGAAATAATTTGTCACTAGAAGGTTTCATTTCTTCTGTTCCACTCTGACATAAACCATGTTATTAAAGAATGCTTTTACAGTCCAATTACATACGACTCTGTCAACACTAATCGGGGGAAAAGCACAGCCAATTCAGAACTGCCAGGATTTTAAAAATAACCTGTCATTGTGACTGAGTTTACACACACACTCACACATAACAGCTCAGCTATTATACTGAGTAAATAACCCGAATATTTACAAGTACTGTTTCTTACTTTACAGCAGCTAGTCAATGTAATGCAACGTCTTTGTGGGATAATAGGTAGTCGGTGAAAAAGAACAGCTGGACATAATCATATATATATATGTGTGTATATTGTTATTATTGTCTGTAATGAGGGGCATTCGGGTTCTATTGGAAATTTGAGAATTATAAATATCGCAATTTACGCATTTGAAATGGTTCACTTGCATTATTATAATATATCATCATTACAGTAGTGGTTAATTTGCTCTCAAAATAGTATCAAAATAATATTATCGTTTATTGGCATCACCTAGACTTACTGGATTCGACCAAATATGTTGCATGGTCAACCGACCTAAAAAGCCAACTGACTGAAGCCTTAGGGGAGCAGGGTGAGGAACAAAGCCGCAGAGCTGCGCTGCCCTCTATTGGATATGTCAGTGGTTCTTAGACTTTTTATCCTCTGTACCACCTGAGAAAACCCTGATCTCTCTGAGTACCACCATGATGACCAACATTAGAATACAGCAGCAGAGGCCTTCACTGTCAGCTTCCACCGCAGGAGAGATGTTTGGAAATGTTTAAAAAGATGTTTATGCTTAAATGTTGTATTAATTGTGCATGGTATGTTTCAGACTTATTCAATGGAAAATGTAAATGTAAAAATATGAATTTTCCCCACGTACAACTAGAGAGCGCCCGTGTACCACTGGTACGCAAACCGCAGTTTGAGAACCACTGGGATCTGCAAATAAAGTTATTGTAATCCTGTGTTTTGGATCTGTTGGGTGCAGTCACACACACACAGATGGTTGTGTGGCTCCAGAAGATGATGTGAGGGCCTGTATTCTTCATCTCCTGCTGCTCCGGAGCTTCAGAATAACCTCAGGTATGAGGCGCTCTTCAGGGCCGGCTGTGAAGTGTCTCAGTGATGTGACAGTCAGTCGTATTTCAGTGCAAGTCTATTATTGAAAGTGCTCCCCCTGGTGAAAGGGCACGTGCCTTTGATAGCAGATGGCCTCTTAATACCTTCAGCATGAAGGGTGTTTTACACCTACACACTGTACTGTGGGGTAGTGTGTGCTCTGCTCTAATCAAAAGTACCATCTCATTTAATTGTCTTTTGAAGGTAGGAAAGACAAGGCACTGACATCACTTTACTGTGATGAAATGAACAGATTGGTGATGTTTCCCAGCTGCAAGTAGTCACAGCTCTCTAGGCATGATGTAAGAATAGAATAGAATAGAAATGCCTTACTTATGCCTTACTACTGGTTTTGATGTATCTGATAAAATCTTATATAATTTCAACATTAATAATTCCAACACAAAATCGCTGTGACACAGCTATTCACTGCCGAAATATTATTATTATTATTATTATTATTTTTAATATTATTATTAATATTATTCGTATCACTCAATTGTAGTGATTGTGATCTGTAGATTTTCCGTAGTTTCTGAATGATCAGAATAGAATAGAAAAAAAAAATTAAATAACTAGAATGGAATCAAAGTACATAAACATTGATAAATCGAATGGCTGTGACACCTGGACCCAGGTGATGTCCTGCCAACGGTACATAAACATTGATAAATCGAATGGCTATGACACCCGGGGCCATGGTCACCACCTTGGATTTGGCCCTATTTTCAGGTGTTCCGCCAAGTCAAGTCAGTTTTATGGTTACTGTATCGCCCAAATTCACAAAACACACGTGTCTCAATGAATTTAATGGATGGAATTAAAATGATCCTGATAAAAATTCCACACAACGGCGAAAATGGAGGAACGTGTACACAATGTTAGTGGATGTTATACAGACTTCATATTAACAATACAGAGAAGTTTTAAATACTATTGAAAACCAATCAACTCTGAGTCTACAGACCAGAACATTTTCCCAGCAGTCAGTTCTAATGTGAAACGTCTTCAAGAAACTAAGTCAGTCCACTTGCCTTATTCGTAACTGTTTCGGATCAAATGACCCGGATATCCAACAGCCTGAATAGACATACTGTCACGATCCGTCCTTCAAACTGTGTCAATTGCACCCTCTGCCGGAATGACAGGGAAACTATGTGGCCCGTAAATGAGTTAATCTTTGACATTGTTTTCAGAGAAAATAACAGTTTCACATACGGATTGAAGACCTCGCGCTATCAAAATGGAAACGTTCTCAGCGTCAGCGAAACACACTTGACAAACAAATGCAACGGCTCCTTGACAGCGTCTCCTCAGGGAAGATATACGGTAATTTTCTTTTTTACAGACTGTGAATAAGCAACTTGTTCCCTCAGTTTGTCATCAGAAAAACATTGTCTAGACGAGATAAAATATAAAATGTCAGATGTTATTAACTCCAAAGCGGTGCACTGACATATTTGTTTTCAACCATCTTTGCCAGAAAAAGAAAAGGTCCAAACTTCACACAGTTTTCTAACTCTCACTCCGGCCTTGGCAGTGAGTATAGATTGTGTTCCAAAAAGTCTATTGCCACAGGCAACACGGAGTACCCCTCTAATACTGCCTAGTATTTAATTGTTCTTCTAATTTGTGCCAATATAAATCTGTGAGTTTATTGTCACTGAGCGAAGAAACGACAAATGTAAAGTTTGGGAGGTTGGTGTCAACTCAAATCAGACGCTAAATATAGAAAGCCATTTCATTTTGGCATGGCCGCGACTGCTTTTTTTAGTAATATTATAAAAACAATAGATGATGAATGTGACACATTAGGCAAACAAAAAACAATTGGTTACATAATGTTAACAAAGAAGAGGGTGTAGACGTAAAACTGTAAATATAGACAGCGTGTAATGTTTGTGCCAGATGTTAAGACAAAAGTTATCTGATCATCCAGGTTGTGTTACCGTCATTCAACCAATAAATATAAGCAATATCGTCATTTTTGTTTTTTCATAACCTCAACTTGTCACTGTGGTAGGCATCAGAGACAGTAAAACACCAACGCCTTTGTTTTTTTATCTTTTGGTTCCCTCAAGTGTTTTCTATCCGGTATCCTCACACTGTGTGGAAAAAAACAAGGAAGTGTGATAAACATGTGTCCGCTTCAAAAGATAATAAGACATCCTGAAGAAGTTTGACAAAGTTCAGAAGAGGTGATCACGCCACGTAACCCCGTTAGGACATCGGTCGGGATCTGTGTAATATTGAAGTGTAATTTTTCATGATCAGGGCTTTTAATATCTTTTAAAGATCTAAATAATAATATCCGGCTAAGCTTTCTAATAGAAACAGACAGGAAGGCGATCTATTGCATTAACAACAAACAAGGTACTAAAATAAGAACAATATAACAAACACATCCCCATATAAACTCCATAACTCTATATAAAATCAACGTTCATATAAATATAATATATGATGAAACAATAACCAACGCTTCAGAAAAAAGTGACTCAAATGCTGCCTCAAAGCTGGCTACAATAACAGCAAAAAAAAGTAAAAAAAAAAAAAGGTTAGCACAGTGGGAAAAAAGACAAACATTATCTGAAGTTGTGGCAAAAAAGGTTAAGAATTATAACAATAATATAAAAATCATCAAAAAGTAATTAAAAACATATAGCCCAGACATAGCCACAAAAAGCTCAGCTTTGATAAAATTTAAGTCAAAACAATTGTTAGCCGTTAGCTAAAAAGCAAAAACAAAGGTTTCCCTGCAGTAGAAAAATGACTTGACTTAATGTTTGCCAAAATTGTGGCATAAATTGCTGAAATTAAAGCAAACATAAAAGTTAAGTTTGTTCAGAAGAAAGTGAAAGATATATTTTATAAGAGCAGCTAAGGAATAGCCTGGAACGGCTAAAATTGCTAAAAGCTTTCGACAGCTTCGATAGCTACATTTTCTATTTAAATATAGCTCCAAAAGACATTTAACCTGGTCCAAACATCAACAGTTACAGTAGCCACAGTTTTTGTTTTCCACCATTCAACCAAAACCACCTTTAAACAAACTAAAGTCAATAATAATAACAAGAAAATCCCAACAGAAGCATTTCATATCAAAACAAATCGATTGTCTATTGATGCTGGATTTTTTTTGTTTGTTTGTTTTTCAAATCACACTTCAACCACTGCCCTTTACTCAAAACAAACCAAATGTGAGAAATAAAAACAAAGGAGAGATAAATGTCTTATTTTGTGGGAAGACATCTGTGCCCAGACAGCCAAGAGCATTATTTGTGGTATTTTGACTGTAATACTACAAACAACATCGCAGAGCCAAAACACTGTTAGAGACTGTGTCTGTGACGAGGGGGAAGGAAGTGTCCCCGACAGAGGGGGAGGAGGGGAGTGAGAGTTTCATTCATACCATGCCCGGGGAGTTTTTTTTTTTGGGGGGGGGGGGGGGGGGGGGTTCCAATAATTTCCCAGTTAGATGCACCAACATCTTCACCTGCTCTTAAATGAGTCCAAGAGAATTCATGTTAATTAATTAAGACTAATTAAGGTGCAGCAGCGTGGCGCTGGTCTTTAAAGCTTGCCATATTGATTTTGTAATAGGTCAGCGCAGTGTTAGACCTGAGAGAGTTATTACTGACAGCAGGGGCAGATCGTATTTAGATTTCAACATCTGACATTTGATGCCGCGATCCAATCATTTCCTGCCGTTGTCCGTCCAATCTAGTGCCACACGGGGGACAGATTAAAGCACTGTTTGTTATTCTCGCCTTCGTATCTCTGCTTCTCCCATATTTCTCAGGAAGCGTGGTCAGATACCACAAATGCCTCTGGGCAACGTGTTCTTGAACCAATTAAAGCAGTATTTTTTAAGGTGTTTGTAAAAGTGATGGTGCCGTATATCAGGTAAACTTCTGCAGTAGAGACAAGGCACGACTTTTGTTTTTGTTTTTCTGATTTTTGTATGTATGCCGTGCTCTTTCTAAGGTTTTAAAATAATTGCTCAGGTGTTTGACAGAGACAAACTGATTTTATTTTTTTCCATTGTATTGAACTAATTTATATGCAGGGTTAACACCACTGAGATCAATAACCCGTGTTTCAAGAGAGACCAGGGCCAAGACAATAGCTTGAGAAGAAACAATAAAACAATAGACATAAGGAAATTCAAACACAAACATCAATCATTTTATTTGTTTGAGATTTATGAACAGGCAATGAGATGGACACCACCAGTTCCAGTACAACATGGAGGCTGCTACAGATGATGGGAAAGTAAAAATGAACAAAAAGAAGCTAAAGTAGCTGAAGAAAATGTTTATCTAGGAACTACAGTACAGCAGCAACTTAGTATTTTACAAAAGTAATGAATAGAGAACTCCAATTTTGCTCTAGAATTGACAATTGAATTTAAGCTATTTTCTTTAGCTAAAAGTTAGCAAGTATATTTGATCTGACAAAACTTACTGCTAGGTTTTTATGGGAACATATTTCATTCAAGTTATGTGAATCCAGAGAAGGTGATCAAATCAACACCATTTCTGCCTTTTACAATTACTGCAACTTTAATTTAATTTTTTTTGGCAACAACATCTGCAAAATAACTTAACATTTTGATCCTTTAGCAGTAAACAGATTCTGTGAAACCTTTGACGATCACTACACTACTTGGTGCGGTGGTGACTCCACTACACTAAGATTAACACGTAATACTGAGGTGCCCAGGAGGTCAGTGATGGTGGGAAGTGAAGGTCAGGAGACGCCTCCACAGGTTCTGCTGCTTCCTGATGAAGTAAAGTTCCAGAGAACTCTGTGACTTTACATAATAGTTTACATACAGTTTACTGAATACTAATGGATTTTATTTTTAAAAATAATCTACAATTATGTTTAACACTGACCACATATATGGTTTTTCCTGTTCAGCAATCCTACATATGCATTTGGACTGCTGTGATTAAGATTAAGATTAAGATTAAGATTAAGATTAAGATTAAGATTAAGATTAAGATTAAAAGATTAAGATTAAGATTAAGATTAAGATTAAGATTAAGATTAAGATTAAGATTAAGATTAAGATTAAGATTAAGATTAAGATAGATAGATAGATAGACAGATAGATAGATAGATAAATAGATAAATAGATAGATAGAATTGTATTTATAGATAGATAGAACTGTACAGGGTGCCCCTTGTCCTGGTTCCAAAACTGCAGGGCGTGGCCCCTCTGGTGAATTTGAATGAAACCTCGTGACTAAATCATGACCTCAAATCTTCTTAGAATTGCGTCCAGCAGCATAAAAAAAAATGTCTTTGAGTTCTACTCACATCTTTCCTCCTTGCTGAAGTTTTCCAGTGAGCTGATCCCGCCTCTCCCTCTAGTGGCTATTTTATGGTTTTGTCTTCTTAAGTCAGCTGTTTAGTTTGTGTTGAACATTAACAGGTGGTCACACACTTTTATAGGTCGGATATAATTACTAAGGACAAATACTGGGGGAAACTTCTGTGTACTTTTCCTTTAACGTATTCCTCAGTAGTACATGATGTTATTTTTTTTCCACGTTATCATCTCGCCCAGAGGGATTGGTGTAAACACATTATCTCTGTTGTCTGAGCATTTTCTGTCAAATCCGTGAATCATAACAAGACTGTTTTACAACCAGGTGGCTGTTTATTCTTACAGTTCATATGTTCTGCGAGTGAATCATCAACTTCAGTTTTTACATGTTCTGCCGTCGTAAACACATCATGCTGCTGTAGTATTCCAAAACTATTTTTTTATTATGCGGAAACAAGTTATCAGCATTCAGGAGTGTTTTATCCCAGTGTGTACGAACCTATTCTAAAGGCCGCGCCCAGTCAGGACTCCTGTGAGACCGGTCCAAATATTCAACATCTTACTTGTACTGTTGAGCAGTTGATCACACATTCTGTGAAGTGTGTGTCGTCTATACGCATTAAATCAAGCAAAAAAAAAAAAACTGCAATCGACCAATTACAGTGTCATTTTCAAGTGGCCACGTGACGTGTTTCCCCTTTACATCAGCCATTGTTTCCTCACACAATAACAACTCAGAGTGATCGTATTTTCCTGTTATGTTTAGCATGAGCTTGATGTTGAGATGAAGCTGTTTCTATGGCTTTTTGGGCTGCTGTGGCCCACACAATGTAACTACGGGGGACACTGTGAGACAATGGACAAATGTCCTCGAGAATATTTATGAAAAAAGGCAGCAGATGAAAAGAGCTCTTGGTTTGTATTCTTCAATCAAGTTGCTCTGTAACGTTAGAGCCGCCTATATTTTGTCTGCGTGTCCATCTGTACGTGTCTCGTACAGAAGCTGTACTTCTTCATTGTCAAAGCACAAGAAGCTTCTAGACAAAACACTCAAACGCAGGGAGGATGTAGGCTCATGGAGAGAGAAAAAAGGCATGTGACCTTCAGGTGCTTTACAAAGTGACTAAGTAAAGTAAGTAAAGTATTCAATATGCAGCCATTGGCTGCTGCCAAGTCGGCGGTAAAACAGTCAGAATCCAAAAAAGATATTTGACGACCGGCAAATGTTGTATGGTTGGAGTGAGGAGAACAATTAAGGCTGGTTATTAGACTCATGGTAACTGAAGCAATTTCATGCATTATTTTTAAAAAAAGTTCTTAGACCGGTGTTTCATTCAAATATCCATCTATCTATCCATCTGTGAACCAAATTTCAAAGGAAAACTGTTCAATTTATTTAATATTTGCAAAAGAAATGTTTCCTTTTTCATAAAACTAAAATAACTTTTTGAGGAACTTCATCCAAAAATAATTTAAAAAAAACCCAAAACAGTTGTGACCTGCTGTGACAAACATCTAAGAGACTTTACAGGGAAGATGATCTCTGATGGAAATGTCACACATGGATATGTAAGAAAGAAACTTTTATTCATCTGTATTGTACCTTAGTTAACCTTTTGACTTTCCTCAAGGCCAGCTCTCTCTGTTGGCTGTTGTTGGAGGGTTGGGCTGAGGAGGAGTGGAGGAGGAGGACGCTCTGGTTTGTACATACTGTGTGCAAACGTTGAACTTTGTTTAACGCTTTGTTTATTATATGAATTTGATGTAAGAAGTGTGTTGTAAATGCCAACGTCACTAAGAAAGAAAAGGAAAGGAAGCTGGGTGTGACATCAGTACCATGGAGTTCATGTACCGGTTTTCATTGGTCTCTCTCTCTCTCTCTCTCTCTCTCTTTCTCCTCCATTGATTTTCAGCCCCATCCCAGGCTCATTCTGCAGATTAAAGGGTCTGACTGCTGCAGTCAATATCCAACTTCTGAACCCCTAGTGAAGAATCAAATGAATCAGACAGAGATAAACAGGGACTCCTGCAGCTCAAGGTTTTTACACAGCAAAAATGTGTCCTGCAAAACGTCAAAAGTCTCCCCAGTTTCTGAAGCAGAAGACCAAATAAGTCAGAGTCTTAAACACTGCAGCCCTAGTTTGTCCTATTAGTTGATGGATGGGGTTCAGTGTAGTCTGAGGGAGTGAGTCAGTGTCACTAACCTTGTTGTGTAATGAAGGCAGGAAACCACACACACAAAAAAACAAAGAGACAGATGCCGCTCAGAATCCCACAGATCAAGACAAGACAAAACTACAAAAAGACAAATTTCACATGATCCAAAATCACATGAAAGTAACGAGAAACATCATTAGAAAGAACCAAACAATAACAATAACAATAACAACACGACTGCGGGGCGTGTAATCCAGCAGTTGGCTGTTGGGACAGAACTCCCCTGTAGGCCGCTAAAGATTTTTGAACCAAGAAATTCACATCTTTTCCTGGCTCTGTCTGTTTGAAATGGCTGGTATCACGGAGCTTCAGTCAAAGCCAATGCCTGCACTGTTTTGGTCAGAGCTTATCTTGGTTTTCACAGATACAGACTTTTCTCAAGACTCAAGACTTTCTCAAGACTTTTCTCAACTCTTATTGGACAGAAGACATCTGCCGATCTCCTGTCAAAGTGAAGTAAAAGTGAACTATTTGTCATTGTGACACAGCTCACCACTGCACACAACCAAATGTGACCTCTGCTTTTAACCCATCACCATAGTGAACAGGGGGCAGCTTTAAGGACCAGGGGAGCAGTGTGTGGGGGCGGTGCCATGCTCCGAACACCTGGACTTAAACCTGAAACCTTCCTGGACCCAAGTCCGCTTCCTTAACCACTAAGGCACTACTGCCTTTTAGTTTTAGCTAGCAGGTCAGCACCACATAATTCTTGAACTCAATGACTTTGTTTATGGGACACATGATATGTATGTATGCATAAATATTTGTACATTTGGTTGACATCGAATTGAAAACAAAACAAAGATGCATCAATGTTACACAATTATCAGAGGAAACCAGTGAGAAAAGTGCAGCGTTAGATGGAAAATCCTGTCCTGGGTCCAAGTCATTCAATTCTTTAACCCTGGCTGGATCAAATGTTAAGAAATAACACACGTTCAAAAAGGAAATCCTTGTTCTCTACTCCAGACTTACTTTTACAGAAAGCGAAGACTGCAGATTTTGTGACCTTCCGACCATTCAGTCCAGTTGAGTAAAGGCCGTTCCTGTCTAAAGGTTCGAAGTGATTACAGCAAACACCAACTACAGGAGGAGAAAAGGTGAACCTGCTCCAAACCCTTATTCTTATACTGTCGACCGAGGGCTGATCCCTGAGCTGATAATCTCGGGAAATGGTTGTTTCACCTCAATGACCTTTTTTTTGTTGAAAGTATTGGTGGTTTCCCATAACTGTCACTGTGGGGACAACGCCCACGTGAGATGATTGAACATGCAATATATGTGTTTTGTAAATATCAGGACACTTCATAAAACAAGTGTCCTTGACGAAGGGTGTAAAGAGTTTTTTCAGGATTTTCTTCGGGTCTTTGCAGCCGCAGGACGCTAGGTGAAGTTGAACGTCTTCCAGCCGAAAGGCGTTGGTTTTGATCTCTCGCGGGGTGCGGTGCTAGAGGGAACAGGAGGGGTTGGGCGTGAGAGGCATGAGAGGCACAGATAAATGTTGGACAGATAAATACATATAAATACATATTATCAGGTTCTTCATAATATTTCATTTTGGTGTGGGAGTGAAAGAAAGTGCATGTCCCTGAGACGGGGCATGACAGAGAAGAGTTGAGAACACCTGTGTTAGAAAAAAAGGAACACAGTACACACAACTACAACTGTCCTCTGCATTAAAACCAGATGTGGAACTGTAATAGTATGAAGTAAAGGGAGTGTTTTTCGCTGGGAGTAGGTGTTTTTTATGTCCCAATATTGAATACTTGAGTCAAACTCTAGTCATACTCTTGCTCAAAAGCACATGTCGATGCAGAAATCTTTTTTTTTTTTTTTTAACTCACATTTGTGGGACAAAGTTTGGCCAAAATGACACAACAACAAAAACCAGACTAGCCACATCCTGTGGACCAGAGTGGGGGAGATAAAGGTGAGACGGTCAGAAAAACTACACTAATACAACATATCTGAGGTTAAAGATAATAATAATAAATTTTATTTATAGGCGCCTTTCTGGACACTCAAGGTCACCGTACACAATACAAGAAAAGACAGTAAAAAACATTAAAACATTATGAGACAATGTAAAACAGTTAAAAACAATTTAAAATACAATAAATAAGTCAATTAATTAAAAGTCGGGGGTGCTATAGGTGGTTTGTTGAAACAGTTAAAACAGTACAAGTCGGGGGGTGATGGGGCGGGTGCGTTACTTCAATCAGAGGGAATATGCAGTTTTGAATAGATGTGTTTTTAGTTGTGATTTAAAGTGGGAGAGTGAGTCAATGTTCCTGAGTGAAGGTGGAAGGGAGTTCCAGAGGCGGGGAGCAGAGCGACTGAAAGCTCTGCTCCCCATGGTGGTGAGGCGGGCGGGGGGGACAGACAGGAGGATGGTGGAGGAGGATCTGAGGGAGCGGGAGTGAGTGGGAAAAACAAGGAGGTCAGACAGGTAAGGGGGGGCAAGGTTATGTATGGCTTTGAATGTCAACAGGAGGACTTTGTATTGGATGCGGAAGTGAATGGGGAGCCAGTGTAGCTGTTGGAGGACAGGGGTGATATGATGGATAGAGGGGGTTCGAGTTATGATGCGGGCAGCTGAATTTTGGACCAGTTGAAGTTTATGGAGGGATTTGTGGGGGAGACCAAAGAGGAGTGAGTTGCAATAGTCCAGACGGGAGGTGACAAGGCTGTGGACAAGAATGGCAGTGGTGTGGGGTGTGAGGGAGGGGCGGAGGCGATTGATGTTCCTGAGGTGAAAGTGGGCAGACCGGGTAATGTTGTTTATGTGGGCTTGGAAGGAAAGTGTGTTGTCAAGGGTGACACCCAGACTCTTTACCTGGGGAGATGTTTGAATGCAGTGACTGCAAACCTTCGTGTTAACGCTGGTCCATACTACAGCCGTATGATGACATTCGGAGATAAACCCGATGATCTTCTCAAACAAAGCCTGAGTTAAAACAGTGGTGAAACTGTTTGTCCTCAAAGTAACATTCCATCAAAAGCAGCTCAGCCCATCTGTTCGGCTAAAATTGTTTATGACTCTCCATTAGTCATTCTCGCCTTCGCAGTTGTTTGTGATAATTTGATTAAATGGCAGTTAGTGCACACAGGTCGGTCTGTGACGAGCTGCAGACTAACAGCCTCCTCCACAGTCCCATCCCAAAGCTCAGCCTCAGGCCCTGTCTGCCTGTGGTCTGTCTCTCTATATGTTGTATGTAATATTCACACGTACTGAATACTTAAAGTAGGCTAACGCCCTTTTATATGGACAGGTCCACTTTTTTCATCGTTGTAGCCTTAGTTTAGAATTCTAGGATTTGTTTCTTCTTCGCAGTTCCAAAGATCCAAACTGAACTGGAAAAAAAAAAAATCTGCAATTTGATTAGAAGATTCTGTAAAAGTACGCAGCTCTTAGTTGAGCTTTGTAAACATTCAGAGACAGAATCTGAGAAGCATTAGAGAGAGAGTATACATGTTCACAATGGGTTAAAACAAAACCGTTCCATAGACTCATTAAAACAGTAAGTAGAAAAAGTAAGTGTTGAATTAAAAAAGGGAACGCAAATATGAACATTAATTCACCTGGTTACTCTTATTTCCCTCCAGTGTCATGAAGGGAACCAGAGCCAATCCCAGCAGTGGTTGGTCGAGGGCGGGACTTAACCCTGGACAGTTCTCCAGTCCATTACAGAACAGCACATAAAGATTTGGACAGTTCAGAGCAGCGTTCTTCAAGCTTTGGGTCACAACCCTGCATGGGGCCTCCTGGAATTTAAATGGGTTCACCTGAAATCCATCCATCCATCCATCCATTTTCATCCGCTTATCTGTTACCGGGTCGTGGGGGCAACAGTCTCCACCCAAATCACATTGTACCGTACCAACCCCCCCAAACCTTCCTGCGGGTGGTGAGTCCACTGGAAGGTACCAACCACCCTAACTGGGATTCGAACTTGCCCAGGAGGTGAACCCTGGGGTTCAACACCAATGACAGAGACATTGCCTCTGGGCCAAAGCGCCACGGGTTCACCTGAAATGTCCAGTAAATCTTGATAAATCACTGTATTCTTTCACTTCCATGACAACGTGAAGTTGTGTTCATAAAGAATGCCGCACATAAAAATGTCTTAGCTGTTGCTGAAAAAAAAAAAGTTACTTGTTCAAAATAAAAACCAATTCAAAACACTATCCTCGTCCTGTATGTGTTGGGACTGTGGAAGAAAAGATGGAAAAATCCTGATCACAGTCGGGAGACCACGCGAAGGCAAGAGTATTCACTTTTTTCAATGTATGGACCAAACATGAAAACAAATATGTATACGTTTTTGGTTAATTGATTTGAACTGCAGTCTTGGCGTAGTGAAAATGAAGAGTTCGCAGAAAGATCTAGAACTGCCAACACCTCAGGGTCTAGTTCACTAGTAACCATTGTTCAGCCTTGAGAGTCCTGTTGAGATCAATGGCCCTTCTGTCCGAGACACTGCAACAACAGACAACCCAGAGACAGACAGACGATTTAAATATAAGTGGTAAAAACGTTGCAGTAAAACAGGTGCACGACATTTAAGACTTTCACTTTTATAAATATTTCGTATCTAATGTGTTTACCCACCCCCGTATTTCTTCTGAGTTCCACCGTACAAACACCCGCGTCCACAGCCCTTCCCACTGCGCCTGTGAGCAGACTTTTTTGCACCAATGAGCGTTCTCCTTTTTTGGAGGGAGGCAGTCTACACAGACCGCTACAAATACTCCACCACAGTTTCTACAATGTTCACCGCCACGGGTGCAGAAACAGAAACGTGTGGTTGTTGTTGTTGAAGTTGATGGTGCAACTTTCTGATACTGACCTGAACTGAACTTCCTCCACCATAAACTTGGTGACTAACTTCCACTGTCACGTCAGTCTCCGGGTCGCCACTCACTTTCGTCTCCAGAAACCTCGTGGTTCTCTAAGTGGGCCGTTTTATTATTAACTAAAAGTAAACACAGATCCCCGGAGACGGCAGAGGACCAAGCGAAGACCTCACATCTGCTGCAGGCGCACGTTGTTGCCGTTGGACGAAACTTTTCTCGGCGTTTATCCGACGTAAAGTGGAATCCAGCTGGGGTCTGATTTAAAGCTCGGAGCGTCAACAAAGGAGCAGTTTGTTGGACTACTTTCAGAAGAACTACAAAGCATCCTTCATCTCCCATCCCCTCCACCCCGCCTCTGTGTGGCAGCACCGCGCCGCGTATGCGACGGTGCCGGGGGGGACGTGGGCACCCGCTGCTTCCTCCTGCTCGTCGGCATCGGCTTTTTTGTGGCTCAGACTTTCCGCAATATCATGCACAACCGGCTGAAGAAGGTAAACAATAAATAACTCCATCTCCCCCCAAAGACGTTCTAATGAATGCGGGCTGGTTTGAATGTGTAATTTCATGCATTCCTTGTTTGAATGAAGGCAGAACAATAAAGTCTGATGAGGGACTGCGGCCGTGGAACCGTTGGTTCTGTTGAGTCTCCACAGACTGCAGTGATGAAACGACACATGATTAAAACAGAAACAATGAGCTGTAAATGATGACTTGTCTAAAAGTCCATTCTGATCAAATCTGCTCTGACAGGAAAAAACAACAACACTTGAAGTACTTTGTAACTCTTATCTATCCACATTGTGCACTTAAACCAGGCAAACATATGGCCCGCGAGTCAAAACCAGCCCACTTGATGAATTTATAAGTGAAAAAAATGTGCAAAACCTTCATGGGGTTGGGATGTTTTGGCAAATGATATTTGCTATATTTTATTAAGGATGAATATTTTCTAATATACTTGTACTTATTTGGATGAAATAATGTTATGATTGTACTGGTCCGGCCCACTTGACATCTGATCGGGCCGTATGTGGCCCCTGAACCAAATTTGAGTTTGACGCCCCTGAGTTATTTATTATTTGTTTGTACATTATTTGCTCTTAGGTCATTTGCGATGTGTTATTATATTTAATTAAAACCCAACGATTCGGACAGTATTGGATTATTTGACAACTTCTTCAAAAATGGCCTCATGTTGATATGAGTTAATTTTAAAATTGTTGTCTTGTGGTTCTAGGGTTACGGTACTTATGTGCACAGAGGGCATTAGGTCACAGGGCCACTAATTGTCTACCAGTGTGTCGTTACACTCATAAAGACAATTTGTTTAAGGGTTCACTTGAAAAAATGCAAATTATCTTCCGTCACCTTCGCTGATACTGTCTGTCCCACTGGTACTGTGTACTGAAGTGGTGAACTGTGTGTGCGTGTACGACGCCCTTGACCAGTGTCACCTGCCATTGGCTGAGGCTCTGCCCACGACCCATGACATGATTTCACATCATTAGTGTAGTACATTTCTCAACTGCACTGAAGTCGACTGACGCCTGCAGTAATTGAACACACATTTAAAACTAATACACTGGGGCTTCAAGATAAGAGTTTAATCTGTTCCATAACCCCCCCCCCCCAATTATGTGGTAGTAAACAAGTCAATTAATTTTGACTATGGTGCTGTTTTCTGTAAGGTCAGTTAAGGTGACCCACCTCTCAACCAATGAGCCGACAAATAGTTTTTACATCTGGATAAACCTGCAGATAAAAACAGTCTTTGTCCTCTGTGGCTCCTAACGTATCTATCAAGTTCTTAATAATGGCTTTATAGACACAGCCGTACCAGGGAGTATGTACTGCTCTCCTCACCCTAAAACATCCTCATACTCAAACTGTTTTCAGAATGGTGAAGACATGAGTTGAAGGTAATTTTTTTTTGTTTTGTTCCACCTCACCATCCTGTCATAGACTGATGGATTACACACTGATTGGCAGAATTGTCAAAGGAAAGGTGTTGTTCCTCCAAGGGACGTTGACTTATCTGGCTACGGCATAATAAATTAGGATCATGATTATGTGTGATTAATCCACAGCTGCCGTGTGATTATTCAGATTTAAAAATGTAACTGACTGACAGCCCTTGACAGAACACATGCACGCTGTTCCAGCAGTGTACACAAAAATATGTCATATTTAGGTACTTTGATGTATAGCCATGAAACCGCCCCCCCCCCCCCCGAATTATGTGGTAGTAAACAAGTCAATTAATTTTGACTATGGTGCTGTTTTCTGTAAGGTCAGTTAAGGTGACCCACCTCTCAACCAATGAGCCGACAAATAGTTTTTACATCTGGATAAACCTGCAGATAAAAACAGTCTTTGTCCTCTGTGGCTCCTAACGTATCTATCAAGTTCTTAATAATGGCTTTATAGACACAGCCGTACCAGGGAGTATGTACTGCTCTCCTCACCCTGAAACATCCTCATACTCAAACTGTTTTCAGAATGGTGAAGACATGAGTTGAAGGTAATTTTTTTTTGTTTTGTTCCACCTCACCATCCTGTCATAGACTGATGGATTACACACTGATTGGCAGAATTGTCAAAGGAAAGGTGTTGTTCCTCCAAGGGACGTTGACTTATCTGGCTACGGCATAATAAATCAGGATCATGATTATGTGTGATTAATTGTGATTAATCCACAGCTGCCGTGTGATTATTCAGATTTAAAAATGCAACTGACTGACAGCCCTTGACAGAACACATGCACGCTGTTTCAGCAGTGTACACAAAAATATGTCATATTTAGGTACTTTGATGTATAGCCATGATCGTCCTTCATCATGATTAGTTTGTGATTAATCCGATAGAATCTTTGTTTGACAGCCATAGAAAACATCTTTATGTATATATATATATGTATATATATATATGTATGTGTATATATATGTATATATATGTATATATGTATGTATATGTATATATATATATATATATATATATCTACAAT
>NC_024320.1:27505890-27528319 GCF_000523025.1 Cynoglossus semilaevis
TGGGAAAAAATGATTCTAGATACGAGCACCTCCAGTTACTGGCTCGGTCCAGGAACAGATTTTGCTCGTATCTCGTGGTTCCACTGTATATACACAGTAGGTTATCAGTGTTCAGTGAATTGTGCTCCAACATTTCCCAGAGGAAGATCCCAGGTTTAGATAAGGCATGCCTGTCAACACAGGGCACTTTTCTGGATCGACTGTTTCCAGCTGTTGGTGGATTCAGAGGAATTTCTAATGGTCAGTTGATGTGCTGCGGCCACACAGTTCCCATGAGTCAGTAGAGGTCGTGGTGCTAAGAATAAGTGACAGGCAGTGTCAGCACTGCTTGTACTCAGCATTGGTTGATATTTTTAACACATGTCATAGGACAAGCTGTGTCCACTGCAGAGGTCAGAGCAGGTCAGGGTGCAAGAATGGCTGGATTTCCAAATTGCTGTGGAGTTTCTGACCCTCAGTCAAAGTAAAGTTGTCGTGTCAATACAGGCTCTGATGAAATGAACGACTCAATTCATTTGTGAAAATGAATTGACTCAGATAGAATTTTTTTAACACATAGGCGCATGCCCTCACTGACCAGCCTCACTGACCAACCGTCACTGACCACACTGACCAGCCCTCACGGCCCAGCCTCACTGACCAACCGTCACTGACCAGCCCTCCCTGACCAGCCTCACTGACCAACCGTCACTGACCAGCCCTCCCTGACCAGCCTCACTGACCAACCGTCACTGACCAGCCCTCCCTGACCAGCCTCACTGACCAACCGTCACTGACCAGCCCTCCCTGACCAGCCTCACTGACCAACCGTCACTGACCAGCCCTCACTGACCGGCCCTCACTGACCAGCCTCACTGACCAACCGTCACTGACCAGCCCTCACTGAGCGCTTGTTTGAAAACATTTTATTTTCACAGCTTTTTAGAAAGAGCATTCATAAACGATTATTTGCAACAATAAATAATTTCACTTCATGCAGGTCTCCCCTGTGACTCTTTGGCACCCCCTAGGGGAGGCACGCCTCAGCTATTGAAACCCGCTGCTGTAGACTAATTAATATTGTTCTACAAGCCACCATTAAGAGGGACATTAATGACTACAATTAGCTCGCAAAGTTAGATTTGCAAGCGAAGACTTGAGATTTCTTGGACGTTTTCTTGGTTTGCAAAATTGAAAAACATTGATTGAGTTTCAAAGGCCGTCCCATTAAGAATTTCCGCCTAAGTTTCAAATACATTTTAATGAGAATTAGTTCCAACTCACTTCTTTTTTTCTGCCTTTAATTATGAAACATTCAAACAGAAATTCCAATTTATAATTAAGTTCTACCTCATAACTCATCTTAGCCAGTAATAACTTCTTCTTTCAGTTCTACTGAGTTTTCTTTCTCCCTTCACTTTTCTCTAACCCTGACCTAAACTTAGATGTCCTCCTGTTTGTGTCCATCATGGCGTCCATACCATTGGGCCAATCATGCTATGTTCAAGACAATAACAAACCTGTGCATTGCCTTTGTATGTCACTCGGTGGCCCGGAAAATTTGGGTCGCGATACATTATATTAACTGTGTGCCTTGCGGCGAGGCTGCTACCTTTTGTCGGATGATAAGAGACAGAACTAATGGAGAGTGAGTTAAGTTTATTACAAACATGAAAAGCTCTCACTGCATAATTCTAAGGCAGGGAACAACGGACAAAGATCGGCGAAACAATTTTGGGATACGATTGGCTGAGGAAAAGATTCAATGTGAGACTAAACTAGTGTTGTTCTGGATTGCTGACTTCTTACATTGTTATTCTTGGAAGACTTCAGTTCTGTGCATTGCTACCTATAAAATTCTAGGAAAGCCTCAATCCTCAGTGTTACTATGTTGGTCAGATGTTCGATGGTGAAGTTCAAAGCGTTTCCAGATGGTTTAATCACACACAGACAGTATTCCAGATGGTTTAATCACACACAGACAGAGCAGACTCTCGTTCAGTAGTTCTCTGAACGGTATGCTTTTATTTTCTTCTTCTTCTTCTTCAGAAATGTTAACTTGGTGGGTGAGTCACATTCTGAAGGTCTTCTTGTGCCTGGTGTTTGATGAAGGCGGCTGCAGGTAGAAAGAAAGACATCATCCACTAATAGAGTTAATGATTTCCTACAGATGTTTGCAGTGGATTTTGTTCAATTCCGTGGTCAGTACAACATGTAATACCACTGTTGACTTGGGTTGATTCAAAGTCAAACACACTCACAAGAATCAAAGGTCAAAGTAATCCTGGGGTTCATGGAAGCTTAATACATGTCCCAGTTGGTTAGTAGCAAGATGGCGCTATAGTCAGACCTTAAAATAAATACTTTTCCATTTTTTTGCCATCTGCTGCACAATGGTCTTAGCCATTATCCTAAGTACACAAGGAAATGATCTGCTCCCTTAACATGTCGTAGATGTTTGGCCATAATGCAACCTATGACCTGAGTTGAAGGATTAGAGATAAACGTGTTAAATAGTTACCAAAGAGTAGCTTAACGCTGATAAACAAATAGACATAGATAACATTTTATCACAAAATTATTTATTAGTATTTCCCCTTTTCCCTTTAATGAGCCATTACTAGCCAACAACAGACCCAGTAGGGGGCAGTATTGGTACTCAGAGCAGATCAGACGCTCTTACAGTAAAAGCCAAAGAAGTTGATGTTATTGCATTTTTAATTAATACCAATGTTAAATACAGGAAAATGTTCCGATTCATATATGAAGAAAAGCTCAAAACAAAAGTCAAATTAAGTAAATCAAACAGTGTCCATAGCACCCCCTGGAGCTAAAAGACAGTCATTACATCCATAAAAGCAACTACCTTGGTGTTGGTTTCCAGTAGCATTTAAACACTGATGTTGAAGCAGACCTCATATCTTCACACCGTCCTATATGAGGTTCACATGCCTGAGAGTTCAACTGAGGCCACAAACCTAGCGTGCCATATTAAAGCCAGATGTTTGTTGAAGTCCAGAGCAGCGTATACACTGGTGGAACTGCAGGAGGCAGCGATATACACAGAAACCTTGGAGAAAACTTGTTTCATTTTGTAGTTTTGTTGTTGTTTTTTTTAGAAAACTGAGGTACACAAAATGTTTGAAAAACAATAAAAAGTGCTTCTTCTGAAAAGTATGCATGGGTGTGACGCACACACAGATCGCTGTTGCGGGTTATCCTGACAGCATGATATATTCCCACTGTATCTCGTTACTGCCTTGCACCAGTTGCACCGATGTGCAGGATTTCATTTTGCTCCTCCCACCGGCAGCAGACTGAACTGGCATCCACTCGGCGTCCGCGTGACTCGAGGCGTCAGGATGAGAATACTGGCTGAATGTGATGACGGTGAAAAATGGTGCTTCCATGTTCAGGGCTTGTGTGCGTGTGGTAACAGAGAAACTTTCAGGACAACACCTTGGAATGCTTCTCCCGTCCATTCCATGGACATTAAAGCAGCAGCAGCAGATTGTGCGTGTTTGTTTGTCCACCTGCTGCATGTGTTTTCATATAGGGAGTGGTGTGAATGAGGCGGCGGTGAGTACTGAGATAAGACGAGTTCTTGAGTTCCCTCTTGTGTTTTCCAAGCAGGCCTTCAAACAGCCTGCTGGGAGTGTTGCCATATTAGTAGTTCCAAGTTTAAAAGAATGAAATACTGTAGAAAGAACACGCCCCCCCTCTCACCCCCACGGGTCCCCCCATTTCTTCAATCTGAGGTGACAGCTTTATTGTCCCTGACTACTCAACTAAATGTCATTCTCTAACTAGCAAAAGGACCCACAAGAAGAAGGGGGGAGGGGAGAGTATGTTTTTTGGTCTGCACCAATCAAATTCAATTTATCCAAATGTGTGGTGGGCTGATTCATGGCAGACTGCGTAAATGAGCAAATCATGGCTTTTTTTTTTTCATTTGAGGTCACCATGAACTCTTCTGTGTTTGAACTGTAACCCATGATCCACACTTTGATCACTGTGTGATAAACACCCTTGATGTGTAAGGAAAATCTAAAAACTTAGCATGTTATGTTAGCTCGACTAAATTTGCTAATAAATAGATTCACTGAATATTTTATTTATATAATAAATGAAGAAAGTGGTTATTTGCATTATCGTTGGCTTTGTTTGATTTTTGTCAGTGTGTAACTATTATAAAATACCTCTGAGTTTGAATGTCATGCACATTCAGCTGCAGTCTTGGGACGTGGAGATTTCTGTTTGACCTAAAACCCATTTCCTTTATTTGTTTGAGTGAAGAAAATCTACAGGCAACGCTTAATGTCATTACAGAATCAAAAGAGTGAAGACAAAAAACACACATTTGTATTCTTTTATATGTTAAGTAAAAAATCAAGTGAATTAACACATTAGACCAGAGGAGGGCAAACTTTTTGACCCGCGGGCCACAATTGTCCTAAATTAAATGATAGATAAAGATAAATGACATGTAAAAGTCATGCATAAAGGCTGAAATGGTAAAATGCTTTTATTATTTTCTGCACCATCTATTGGGGAAATGTGGGTATTGCAGAGAAAAGGCAGAAGTATAATGACAACAAAAATAAAATAATATAATTTGGAAAAGTTTATTGGGTCAGATTTAAAAGCTGAACAGGCCACATCTGGCCCCCGGGCCTTAGTTTGCCCATGGTTGCATTAGGTTCAAGTTTTATTTAGACATTAACATGTAAACAAAAGCAGGTGGGCCAGATTTCATCATCTCCACTAGACTTTGGCAAAGTTTCATTTTCTTGTTTGTGCCGTTGTCACAGTGAAATCACCGACTAGTGTAAAGATACAGTTCTTGTTTTCGGTGTGAAGAATTAGGACCGTATCAGTCTGCGTCTGCACTCCACTGCTGGGGGGCCCTATTAAGACTGGGTCCCAAAGAATGTGGCTCAGATGATTAAGGTCAGGCTTGGCCAGTAGGCATCCAGCTTTCTGCATCACATGATTTGTCAGCAGGTCTCCCCCAGTGCAGCCCATTGTCAGTAGCAACCACTGACAATGGGCTGCCCCGGAGTAGGGTCCCCCCGTAATGCCATTCATATGTGCAGCCAATCTGCTTGTCCCGCACTCAGACAGCGCCTCCCCTCTGTGACCCCCGTGGATGTTTTGTTCTCTGGGCTGTTTGTAAGTAGGGCAGGTTTTCAGAGACTCCGGAATCAGACATGTTTACTGTTGAAAGTGACCTTAAATGAAAACAATAATATCGTTTACATTTGGTTTCTTAAATGTTTTGTCGCAGTAAAGGCTGATTACAAAAAGTTTATATAGAGAGAGTGACATTAAAATATTAACAACCACATACATAACCATTCCTGTATTAAAAATTAAAATAATAATAACTACATTGTTCCCATATTTGGGAAATTGTTGTGTTAGCAGCAGAAATGCTGTTACCAGGCTGCCCCTTGTAAGGGCCAAGCATGTGGTTCCTCAAGGATTCAAACCCAGGACACTCTGCTCTCTGCTTCCGAGGCAGACGTGCTAACCGCTACACTATGGAACCGACTAATTAATGTTAATATTATTATTATAATTATTGTTGTTATATGTTATTGTACTTATTTTAATAAATGTCTTGTCAGGCGGAGAGTCAAATATTTAGTGCCATGAGACAGAGTTTAAACCCAGCATTTTTGTGCCAACAGGAGATCGTTCTTGTCGAGGGCAGCCGTGTGTTTGAGTCCTGGAAGAACCCTCCCCCGCCTGTGTACATGGAATACTTCTTCTTCAATATCACCAACGTGGATGAGGTCCTTCTTGGAGCCAAGCCAAAGGTCCAGCAGGTCGGACCTTACACGTACAGGTAGGATCTGTTGTGAGGCTTTATGCTGTCAATATATATATACTGTATATATATATATATGTATATATATATATATATTAAAGTCAACAGATCAATACATTTTTAAGTTAGGCAATAGTTTTAATTTGAAAATGCCAAGCCAATTATCTGTTGTTGTTTTTTTAAAGGAAGGAGGAGACAGTTGCCTTCACTTGTTTGTTTGGCTCGGGAGCTGCTTTTCAAATGACCAGGCTAAAATGAGTTAAACATTAAATATATAATTAATATAAACTGAACATATTTATATCATTAAATGTGCAGGTGCTTTAACTAAAAACCTGTAGCTGTATAGCAAAACATGATTTATTTCTCATAGTATATGGTTCCCAGTACACAGGATTATATTTATATAGTATATATACAGTCATCCCTCGCTGTATCAGGTTCGGATTTTTGCGGATCTTTCGCTCTATCGCCGGTTTTTGCGGAATATAAAACATTTTAAAATTATTTCCGTGATAAAATAAGCTTTTTCTAGCCTAAAAAAACAGTAAAAAAAATTTTCCGTGATAAAATAAGCATTTTCTAAAAAACAGTAAAAAAAAATTGTAAAAAACCCAAACCAATAGGCATTATTCGTAAACTCCTGGAAGACATGATAGACATGAGACGACCCCAAAAAAAACTCTTGCGACTCACCTGAGGGTCGCGACCCAGTCTTTGGGAAACAATGTCGTGACAAGGGTGAATATATACCCTGTAATATAATAACTATTGCATCGCTACTTTGCGTTTTTTCGCCTTTCACAGGCGATCTTGGAACGTCTTGGGACCCCTGGGACAGACGCGCCTCCACTCTATACTTTTTTTTTTTTAATGTTACTGTTTATGATCGACCAGCGATCCCTCTGCCATCTACTGGTTAACCTTGATCTACTTATTGTGCACCCCTGTACATTGAACAGTGACTCTAAGTTGGCTGCACCTCTGATTAAAGAACTAAAATAACCTGTGCTATTGTTAACATAATGTTAAATGACAGTCTGTGGTGTAAATGTGTTTACACAGGGAGTACAGGTACAAGGACAATGTGAGCATGGTGGAAAATGGCACAATGGTGTCTGCGTACAACACAAAAAGCTTTGTGTTCTTGAGAGAGAAGTCGGTGGGAGATCCAGCTGTGGATATCATCACCACAGTCAACATCCCTGGATGGGTGAGTCTGAACTGATTGTTTGAAACAAATGGAGGGAAATGGATGTTCGGCTTGAGCTTCTGTTTTTTTTTTTATGTGTTTTAACCTGGTCATTTCCTTCTGCATTCTCTTACTTAGGTCTTCATTTTTACGTATATGTGACTTCATTAATGCGTTTTCATTGGCTTTTTATGCGCAGGCTGTCATGAACAAGGTGAAAGGCAATTTCTTCAAATCGCTTATGGTGAACGCTATGGGGGTTGAGGTCTTCACCAACCGCACTGTACAGGGGCTGCTCTGGGGGTATGAAGATGCCTTGTTGACCAAGGTTTCTGCCAGTCAGCCTGATGTGGAGACAACATTTGGCCTCATGTACAAGGTACGTCAGCTTCAGCAAACAGTTTCCGGGTCGTTGGTGTCCCCGTTAGTTCAAGTTGGCGAGGAATTTTTCACGCCTTCAATTTTTGCTTTATAGAAAAACGGAAGCAACGATGGAGAGTTTGTCTACCACACCGGGGTGAACGACTACATGGATTATGGCCGGGTCGAAACTTGGAAAGGCGAAAGGTGACACAAACACACGATCCCTGGCTTTCTTTGTCCACAGGGAATGAAATTTTCGTTGTCCGATGTTACATTTAAAATAGTTCTGGAAAAAAAGACACATTCATGCCACTGGTGATTTCTGTTTGTTTGCCCAGTAGGTGGTACTCTAGCTCATAACAGAGGGCAGGACATCCTGCTTCCCTGTGTTCAGAACCTACTCATGTTGTTGTGACCTTCCCAGGTTATTGTTCCAGTTCCTTTCCCCAGTTGTCCTGGTGTAACTACCTTTGTCAGTTGATCAGTATTTTGCTGCTACTAATCTGATTTGATCACCAGGGGGCATTCCTTGGGCATTACGAATTCAGATACATACGTATGTACCTGTTATGTGGAGAGTTGAGTGCTCATGGTCTGTTTTTGTTTTTTTTTTCAGCCAGCTGACCTTCTGGAAATCTGACCACAGCAACAGCATCAATGGATCAGATGGAAGTGCTTTCCATCCCCTGCTGGACAAGAAGGAACGCATTTACATCTTCACTCCAGATCTGTGCAGGTATGACTGGAACCACCAATGGTGTTCAGTGCTGTCCTCGTACAATGTTTGTATCCATCCATCCGTCCATCTGCGTCCGCTTATCTGTTACCGGGTCGCGGGAGCAGCGGTCTCCACGACCGCCACCCAAATCACACTGCATCGTACCAGCCCCTCGTGAACCTTCCTGCGGGTGGTGAGTCCACTGGAGGGCGCCAACCGCCCTAACCTGGAGTCGATTTAGCCCAGGAGGTGACACCAATGACAGAGACATTGCCTCTGGGCCAAAGCGCCACTGTTTGTATCTAACATATTAATCCGTATTTTGAGGCCATGTCTGTGTATGTTCTCAGTCATCCAGGTCATTTAATCCAAAAATAGTTACATCAAGGACAACTGGACGTAAAAAGGTTTTGAAATAGTTACATCAAGGACAACTGGACGAAAAAAGTTTTTTTTTTTTCACCTCTCATCCAAGGGGCTTCTTCAGTTCTTCAGTTATTTTGAGGCCACTCTTTTTGCCCTCTTCCCTGTAATTGATTGATCGTCTCACTGCAGCGCTGGAACACGTTGTGTTTTTCTGACACTCCTGAGCCGACGTTATCCTCAAAGTCTAGTCTTTGTAGGTCTAGACTTTTAAAGGACGCCACATCAATGGGCATGCTCCGACCAAATTTTGAAAGAGCTGTCAATCACCATCTTGGTCTGCACCTTAAACATTTTGTCCAATCATAACGTCCGCCCACTGCTCTGTAGACTCCTAGTGCAGGCCAGTTTTTCTAAGAGTTTTTCGCATCGTTTTCTCTGATCCCACGTTGAAAGTGATGTTGCGGTGCTGCCTCAATGACGCTAATCGAATCTGACTCTTAACAAAGTTTAATATCGCTCACTACGCTATTGGTACACACGAGAAGAAAATCAGCTGATCCGAGCGGTCCTCACGTTCTAAATTACCTTGTCTTGTCATGTATATAAAATGTAATGAAATGAAAATATAATTGACACTTTATTTAATGATATTTCAGAGGAAGCTCAGCTTCCCACGCTGCCTTGAAGCAATCAACCACTGCTTCAGTGGCCTCACAGGCTTTTCGGGGTCCTTTACAGCTAGTACATTTTTTCATGCTAACATTTGGCCGCTGCAGCTGTCTGAGGTTGGAGCCAAACGACCTCGCCAACTTTGATCTTCCCTTCGGAGCGTCCAGCTGAGGAGAACGGTTTATGACTCAGGCTGTCTGTAAATCCACTGACAGTTTCAGTGTCAATTGCACTTGTGTTGAATGCTAATGGTCTGAGTCGTCACCCCGCGGACACTCCCACCCATTGTCAAGGATAGAACATGTTACCTGAGACTGATATGGTCGTGATAAATGAGTAACTCAGGTCTATTCCTGTCTAATGTTCTCAGTTAAAAATTTGAGCCTGTGGTCACTGTGGAGTGGAAAGTGGGCTTTTAAATCGGGTATGGTATGTTCACAGGCTTTGGATCCCACGGACGGTTATCATAACATCCTGCTCACTCCCAAACAGCACCACAGGGGGCAGTTCTTTTCTAATGGAAGTCTGGGTGTCTATATAATAAAGTTTAGCTTTCAGGAAACACCAATGAAAAAAAACCTTATGACTGAACAGCCAGCAGAAAGTAAAAAAAAAAAAATCTTCCAAACTGTAGATTTTAGTAGAAACAAACAACCTTCTGTTCTTATTTTCAAATACTTCTTGCGAACGTTTCTTCCACATATGGTCGGCTGAAAGGTTCATGAGAAGATTCAAAAATGTGTCCTCAGGAGGTTTTGCCTGATATAAAACCCTTCAATATAAAAAAGACTTCTCTAATCTAACGAAAAAATAGTTTCAGTTCCCAGCACGCGCGTTGACCTTTGTGTTCAGAGCAGAAAGAATCCCTTGCACTGGTTTTGCCTTTGACTCAGACTGGACGTGCGTCCAAACCCATCTCCCAGATGTTTACTGAAAACTTTCACCTACTTATTCATTGCCTAATCATGGCCGTCTGTGTTATTGTGACTAAAGGGAAGGGTCCCTCCTTGTTTCCCGTGCCTGCTACTTTAGTGTGAAGAGGAAATGTTCCATGATCATGTGTGCTAACCTTTAACACACATGGGGATTGTTCAGCCTGTGGTATGAATGACTCGTAGCATGTGTTTTTGTTATTATCAAGGTTCATCTGGATCTCCAGTTCAGCACCAAATATGTTCAAGAATTTAAGTCTGTGACGGGGAAGGTTGCAGGTTAGAGGGGTTAGTGACCCCGTAACGGACAGCTGAGCCACAAAACACTCAACATTTGACACTGTGCATTGTTTAAATACCAAGATCACAAAAGTAGTATTCCGGGTTTTTTTTAGTTTACATATGAGATGCCAATTCTGGTTTCTAGTTGTATTAAATAGCAGTTGTTGCTACTGGTGTGTCGCCTGATTGGCTCCTTGAACCTCAAACTACATGGTGTGGCTAATCTGTCTGTAAAAGTAATTTATATTTCACTAAGTGTATTTGGCGGTGAGGATCAGAACTACCATTGTCCTGATACTAATCTTCCAAACCCATTTAAAAAATATATATATATTGGTCCCTTATTTGCCCCACATAGCAGGTGTCATTAGGGATATGTGGTTTCTCTGGGACTCAAACCCAGGACCCTGTACATGTAAGGCAAACGGGTAAGGCAGGCATGCTATCCGCTACACTATGATACCACTGTGATCTCTGTAGTTACGAGTATTACGCACCGGTATTACACTGATACTGAATACCGTCAGCAATACTTCTAATAAGATGCGGCCCATTCAACTTTTTTATCTGGCCCGCTAAACTTTTCCATATTATATAATTTGTTTATATTATCATTATACTTCTGCCTTTTATCTGCAATACACATGTTTCCCCAATAGGTGGCTTAGAAAATGATAAGAGCATTTTATCATTTTAGCCTTTATTCATGACTTCATTTATCTTAGTTCACAAACGCTCTGTCTGTCTGCTCCTGACCCGGCCCCCCTGGACATTTGTGGCCCCCGAGTCAAAAGGTTTGCCCACGCCTGGTCTAATAGGCTACATAGGCAATCAAGGGCAACTGATTGTTATGTCAGGTCAGTGGACCAGTGGGTTCATTATGGGTCCTAAAATTAAAATTGATTAAAAAAAATAGTTTTTTACAAATACTAAAATCATATCATATAGTATCAGAATTTGATTTGAGATGGTAGAATTTACAAACACTTTAGAACTTACAGAGAAAATAAACCAGTCATAAACAATGCTAATTGTCTTTAGCTTCCAACCAGACCATCAGTCTCTAACTTCAGACCCATGACACCGTGTGTCAAAGCAAAGCACTTAACCCTGGAGTCCTAAACCAGTCATTGGGCTCCACTTAATATCCTCCTCCCAAATACTGGACCCAAACCATTAAAATCCTCTGCAGCAGAGATGAGGAACTGTTATTGAGATTATCCAGTTGAATTTACATCTTTAGCCTTCACACATGGGCAGCGATTGGCTGAGATTTTGTTCTACCGTTCTGTGAAGAAACACATCAGTCCTTTTTTTTTTTTACTTGGCTTCTCCCTCAAAGGTCAAGGGAAAGGTCTGTACAGTATTGTTGCACACTCGGTGGGCTGAGTAGCTACGGGCCGAAGTCTCTGGGACTGTTTGGCAGACACTCTATGGACTCCTTTGTTCTGTGGTAGAATGGTCAGGATTCCCTGAAAAAGACAGAAGTGTAGAGAATAAGGATGGACCACACACAATAGCACAATTCACTTGGAAGCTATTAAAACACAGGAAACAAAAAAGCTCACAGTTTCTCCTCTCCCAGTACAGCACGAAGGTCAGAGTCACGCCACGCTGTAATTCCACGTCACATTCACATTATTCAACTGAGCTGAAGACCAAGTCAGTCCAGGCTTTTTATAATACAATTATAGTTGTTAACCATATCTATATACAGTTATATGGTGAAGTGTTAATGGAACTTACAGATGTCACACTCTTAACTGAACACTGTAATTGGCTGTTAATGGACGAGTTCTTCGTACTGAGATTTATGCGCTGTTAATAATAATGTAACTGACAAGAAGTTCTTGTGATTTTTTTTTCATGCCCCCCCAGTTATTATATGAAGCGGGGGTTTCGTACAGCTCCGCTTGTTATCTCTCAGCTAGTCTTTAACTACTTTCAGCTAATCTTCAGTTCTCATGTTCGTATCTCCTTAGCTATTGTTGCTATTTGCAACTACAGTAGCGCTTTGCTAATATTTGGTCATTTTAATGTAAAAGATTCATTGTTTTATATAAATCTAATTCTCTCTGACTTAAGTAATGAACTCCATGAGCCTCACGTAGCCCGTAGCTACAGGTACGCTAAACACATCAGTCCGAGTGATGTTGCTTTGCTAAAGTGAATTAGCAGTGTGGTATTGGTGTGCTAGTCAGGTACTTACCAGCTACATATTAACGGTGGACTAACGTGTCGCATTTTACTTTAGGAATACTTCTTCACTGATGCTAGGCTAAGGTACGCTAACACGTGAACCTTTTCTTTGCCTTTAAAAACTTCATTTAACTGCTTTCATTGGGTATTTGTATGTTTAATCTTCATTATGCAGTATATCATTTTATTTATTCACTCTACTAAACCATTATTTTACCAGGAAAGGTGTGATAAAAAGTAAAAGAGTATCTTAATATTTTACTTTCTTTCATTTCATATGTAGCATCTTGTCCATGTTAGCTTCTGGCTACACTGAAGCTGTTTTTGCACTATGTAGACTTATATAGACACAGGATGACTTCATTTTGGTTTAAAAAAAAAAATCTACCTAACCTTGGAGTGTGACTTAAGAAACCGCACTTAATCACACAAGAGGTAAATATAAAGTAAAGTTATAAAGTAAAAATTTCTTAAGAATTGGGTAATTGGTATTAGTTTGGGGGGAGAGAAAGATATATATATTTATATGTTTATATATAATTAAAAAAAAGACACACTGGAACCTGGGGCTGTTGGTCTGAACTTGAACTTTACTTGCAGGACGATATACATGGACTTTGAGAAGGATGTGAAAGTGAAAGGAATCCCAGCGTACCGCTTCACGCCACCCCGCTCCGTTCTGGCCAGTAAAGTGGAGAACCCAGACAATGCGGGCTTCTGCGTTACCCCCCAAGAGTGCCTGGGAACCGGTCTTCTGAAAGTCAGCCCCTGTCGGAAAGGTAACTGTGAGACGGCACTCTCATATACACACACTTTGAATTTTGACATTCTTCCCTCTGTTCTAGATCTGACTCAGCTTGTGATTTCTGCCAAACACCGTCATGGGTTTTTTTTTGTCTTATGTCTTTTTTTTGTAGCTTCCTCCTTTTAGCAGCCTCCCACTCAAAGCCTCAACTGCTCATGCTTTTGACTCTTCAGTAGCACCTACTGTCACTTTGAAATCTTGCTGAGGAAAGCAGAACAATAGTTCTTAGATTAGTAAGAACCTCGCCTCCAGTCTTCTCTCCTTATTACTGCTAATACCAACGAAACCATCCATGTGACCCAGCTCTGCAGCCTGCTCCACACCTCAGGCGACATCTGATCATGCCTGGCCCACTGCCAAGGGGTGTAAGCCCTGTCACCTGACTCTGGCCTCTTATAGGAGCAGATATTGTCCTATTGCCAATGTCCACTGCTCATTTGTCCCTCACGTCCCCTAATGAAAACTTACACAAAAAACAACAAATTAAAACGGTATTTTTCTACCACTGCGAGATCTCTTAATAATTTACAAATTAATGGATAAATGAATTAATAATGTTGTTTCTTCACTGAGCAAGAACGTTTTTTACACTATATTCCTAACCAACATTTATAGATTAAAATGTCATCACTTTATGTTGCATTTGAGGGGGGAAAAAAGTAGCATCGTTAAATGATTCCGTCCTCTAAAACTGACTTATTTACTGAGCTTTATGTAAAACCTTCTTTTAACTGTTTGTTCCCTGACATAGGAACACTGTTTGAAAGCTGAAAGAGACCCCAAAGAGTGTGAGGCAAGCCTCCTCCAGGGGGCGCTAGAGAAGGGATAAAAAAGATAGTGGATTGTCTTGTTACATATAAAAAGATCGCAGAATGACTGCAATACTGTAGGAAAACTGAGGAAGTATTTGGTGCTGTGGGAGACGAACAGGTGAAGTGAACGAGTGAAGCGGCGTGGGCTGCTCCGAGCGCCACCTAGCATCGGAGTCTGTAACCGTGCTCATATCTCAAATCTCGTATCTCAAAGCAAAAAATAGCTTGAAGGCTTGCTCGTATCTCAGGGTATTACTGTAGATTTGAAGTTATGTTTGAGGTAAAAGGTGCATGAAAGGTCACATTTTGAAAACCATGTGAATGAGACTTATAAAATAAACGTGACGAATGAAGGATGAGAAGTTCACAGCAGTGCGCGTAAATGTCCATGACCTGTAGTGAATGAGTGAAGAGCAGTTAAAACAATGGTTTTATTTTTAAAGCCTCCCAAGGTCAAAGCCTTGTTAGGACCTTAAAACACAGGGTTACAGTATGTTGCATGTCAGCGCCTGGATACAAAACAGTGTGTGTGTGTGTGTGTGTGTGTGTGTTTGTGTTTGCACTATGGTGACCTTGAAGCCTGTGACTGGAACAGGCTCTCAGGTGACTGCAGGCGTCCAGTGTTTTTGACAAACCTCTGTTGCCAAACACAGGAGCAGGAAAACCGTCACCTCTGTCCCACTTCATCAACTCCTCATAACATGGAACCATCTGACCCTGTTGTGGCCCCGACAGACCAGCATTACGTCTGTGTCGCCCTGGACCTGGACCGGTGGAACACTTGTAACATTTCACAACAAAAATGTTGCCAAAACCTAGAACATCTTAATTGCCTCGGTGGCTTATCAGAAACACGGCCCAGAGGAATACAACATTCCCGAATTACAATTTTAGGAAGGAAGTAAACAGGAGTAAAAGGAACCTGTATTAGGATAAGGTCCACGATTATTAATCAGCTCTCAGGCTTAAGATCTCAGTTCCATTTCTCTGCCGATCGCTCATTTCCTGAAGCCGATCGAGTTTCAGGAGTCACGTCCTTATCTTATCGGGCGGACTCTCCTGATAAGACTCTGATCCAAACTGCAGGAAGAGAGATGCTGATGAAAATGTTGTTGAGTTGCCACCATTTTTATTCAGCTCCCATCTCAGAGATGTGGAGCTGCTTTTGTCTCTGCGAACTTAACTTAGAATACACGAAGAAAAAGAAAAACTTTGGTATCGCAAATGTGTCCATACAGTATTAACCATTAGCTATTCGTTGTCTTAATGACTTAATAATAATGGCTAATTCTGTGTTTGCTAACTTTGGGATACTGACTTCGAACCCAACAGCGTTTCTTGTCGTTGTTCAGGTTCTGCCATTCTCAATATTTACACTATATTTAATTTAAATATAAAAATTTCACCATGAATGTCTTTCTTCCCTGTGTCCTCTGACAGGTGCTCCCGTCGTGGCCTCCTTCCCTCATTTCTATCTGGGTGAGGACAAATTTGCGGAAGCCATTGATGGAATGTCTCCACAAAGAGAGCACCACCAAACCTTCCTGGACCTGAACCCAGTGAGTTCTTTTCACTCCAGATTGATGACATCACGGCCGTGACTCATCTGCCATGATCACCCCTGCACATTTCTCCACGTTATAAATATAAATCCTACACGTGTGTGTCTCTCTCTATGAGCTCTTTCCGCCACCTAGTGGAACGTACGCAGCGGTGCAAGAATGTGCCGTGTAGTGGTTCAGTCAGAGGTTTTTTCCAACGAATGAAAAATTAGGTTGGCCTCATGTTTGGGTTATCCAGAATGACCCTCTTTTTAATGATAATAATGGGGCTGGGGTGGTTACATTTTTCTTTCTGTCTCATTTAATCATGTGTCAGTTTCAGACTGCTGCCTTTTATGACCCTGTATTGTTTTGTGTTTCGCTCACAGACGACCGGTATAATTGTTCGTGCCAACAAGAGAGCACAGATTAACATCCTACTCCAAAGGATTACCGGATTCCCGTGAGTGCTGTGTCATAGTTATTATTACATGATAATTAACCTAATGTACTCTACAAGAATGTCACTCATTGTACTCATAACAGGAAGACGAAAAACCTGAAGGAGACAATCTTTCCTGTTATGTTCCTGAACGAGGTAGGAAACTGTGAAATGTACATTATAGATAAACATCAGCTTTTAATGCAGCCTTTTTCTTTTTGAATTTAAGTAAGTAATACCTTTTGTTCGGTGTATCTGTCTCGGTCTCGGTGGGAAAATGTGTTTGTCCTAAATTAAGGTCAAACAGTGAACTGACACTTTTTTATATTCCGACAGTTTTTAACTGTCCCCAGAAGAGGTGCAATGTTGAATAATTAATTTTTTTTCCAAATAATAAACATGAATACATTAGCACGCCTGCCCTGAAAGCAGAAAGCAGAGAACCCTGGGTTCGATTCCCAGAGGTACCACCCTAAAGGCGCAACAGTTTACAACCACTTACTTAATGGCGCCCCCTTTGGAAACTTGTCGATTGCAAAGACTCACACTGCTGGTTCGATAGTGTAGCGGGTAGCATCGCTGAAAGGCAGGGTTTGATTCCCAGAGGAATCACATATCCTCAATGGGAATCCCGAGTGGCAGCCTGTGAAATGCAACCACGTACTTTGTGGCGCCTCCTGTGGCAGCCTGTGATGGCTGTAGGATGAATAAGAGGCATAAAATGCACTTGGATCAGCTGACAATTCTGAGATACAGTACTGTCAGCTGGTTTGCACAGCAGAAGCTCAGTGGTGAGAGTGTTACGTGAGTCAGTGTCAGCTGGTTTGCACAGCAGAAGCTCTGATCAGATAAGGGAATATGGAGAGAGTTGTTTCGCTTCAGTGGTGAGAGTGTTATGTGAGTCAGATGGAAACAGATCTTGTAAAGGGGAAACACCCGAACAAAACACCAAATCTGTCATTTGTCTTTCCCAGAGTGTTGAGATTGACGACAACTCTGCAGCGAGAGTGCAGAAGTTGCTGCTCATCAGCAATTTGGTTTCCAACTTCCCGCTCTTTATCGTGGGTCTGGGCGTCATCATGCTGTTGATCCTGATCGTCCTCCTGGTGAAGGCTCGCAGACAGAAGGTGAGAGGCTTCTTTACCTCACTTCACTCCTTCACAGCTTACATGTCGCTTGCTTTGCTCTAATGAGTGATTATCGTTAGTTCTTGCATAATTGCTTAACTAAACTCAATTAACAATGCACCTGTGCGCATCTCTATGCAGAATGAAGTTAAGACCAAGCCTCGAACCGCTGTAAGTTGTCTGCCTTGATGTTTCATGTTGTTTTTGCCTTGTCTTTAATTGAATCGCTAAATAAATTTGCCCACCTACATCTTTAATCCTGTTGGCCAGTGAGGATGTCCGATATTAACTTTTTGCCGATTTTGTACACACTTAATTTCCGATTCCGATACTGATATAGGCCTGGTAATATTTATTTATGTATCTGTACAAACCACTGTATGAGTTTCTGCATACAATTTCCTGATTATTAAAATAGATTAATTAAATCAGCTGAAATGCCACCATCTAGTGACTCTCACTTTCATGTACAGCCGTTTATCCCCAAACTACTTTTAGGGCACATCATTTGATAAATCCCAGACTTTGCGTTATCAGGTTTTCATTACTGGAGGAAAAAACGATAAACGATTCTTACAGATATTACACAATTATGCTAATATCAGACCGATAATATACGATAATTGTCGGACGTCCCCACTTTATGTTAAAATGCTACAGATGCTGAAAAAAATGTAATCTGATGATGTACAGTAATACATATTTATTTTTAATTCCTCTCCTAATCTCGTCTTCTTCCTCATTCTACTGCAGCAGACGTCTGCTGAAGATGACACCTCTTACTCTCCGGTCAGCAACAAGGACAAGGACGATCCTCAGAATGGTGCTTATATCGGTTTGACGTCCAAATCTGAGCAGCAAGCTTGAGACGGAGTGCTTGAACCTCCAACCTCCAGAGTTACCACTGAGGCTTATTAGGATTTTTAATCCACCAACAAAACAATGTGTGATTGACAAACCGTCTCTGATTTGAGTGAGATTGTGCGTTAAGAGGAGTGAAGAGAACAGTACTATGTTCCAAATAAACATTTCTGTGTAAGAGTTACTCATGGTAAGCTACCTGAAGTCCAGTCTGGGGTGAAGTATTCCCAGATCAGGGTGTGTGAAGGGTTACTATTTGCTGTTTGTTTCCCGGGTTTTTTTTTATTATTATTATTTTACTTTCTGTCCCTGAAAATGGCACCGATGTGTCATTGATGTGGTTTTAACAAACAGAACAAACTCTTGACCTGGGTTGGACCATTGATCGTACATATGAGCTGGACAGAAGTGATGAAGATGTTATTTAATTAAAGTTAATTCTCCCAGTTAGTTTCAGGTCTTCCTCTGTAAAGTACAGAGACCATAAGAGTGTAAATTATCATCACGTGACTAAAACAACCTACCGTAAATACAAACTACATCACTTCAAAAACCAGCGGTGCATTTCCACTGCAACAACAACACAACCTGTCGCTAAGAGAACTCTGTCCTGGTTCTATGTACGATCCATGTCTGTGATTTAAATTCAGTATTACTTTGTTGCATTTGCCTTTTATCTTTCATATGTCGGAACATTTTTATTTACGTACCCACGTACGTATTTACGTTTTTGGTTTTGTTTTTTGATCACGTAACAACCATAGTTTTTTGTATGTATATACAGTGAGATATTTTCTCACTGTGGTGGACGACTGCAAACTTGAGAGATTTGAAAAAATTGAAAGATTTTAAACACAGGTGTGGGGTTTTTTTTTCAAGATTTTATTCCTGTAAATTTTAGTGTTACTGTCGGACAAAATATCTCATAAAACAATACTTTACAGCCATATAAATCCCTGAATGTGACAGGGTCTGTGGTAAATAACAAACAGTAATCGACTGTTATAGTACCATACTCAAACAAAAACCAATATATATGTAATGGAGTTTTTTTTAATCATGTCACAATGTGCTTTGATGATGCTGTTGTAAAATGTTTTGTCTTCAGTTGGTGTCTAGTGCCGAAACACGACTTTGTTGTGTCAGTGTTAAAGTTGTTAAAGGGGTGAAGTAGCATAGAAAATGCTGTAGCTGTGCCTTTAAAACAATCACTGTTACTGTCTTCTTCCTCGTTGCTTTTCCTGAAGAAGGCTGTTTAAGCACCAGCAGATTCACTGCCAAGTGAATATCGCTTTCTTTTAACTTTACTCAGCTTTCTGTCCTAAAGCTGTGAAATACAAGATTTCAGGTGCCGTTTGAGGCAAAAAAAAAAAAAAAAGCTGCATACTCAACACTCAGTTCATACTGTGACCACGCCGGGTTTTATTTAATAATTTTTATGAAGGAGTTACTTCGGCTGCAAACAATAGTGGAGAAGCTGTAACATGTATCACTTTAGAGAATTGGACTTCATTTTGTGATTTTGCTTTTGTATTTGATGTATTCTTTAACTCGGTCGATAACATTAACAATAATAGAGAGGAATCGGAATAGAAAATATTTTTGTGCATAGATTAGTGTCATAAATTCTTGCGAAGGTTGTAAGAATCGGTCCATTTTTTTATCTAACATTACTAAACACAGCAATATTACAATGTTGTAAACACTGATAATTTTATCACACAGAAATAAACCAAAAACACAAAAAAAAATGTGAAATATGCATAAGGACTGTGCCATATTTTAATTACAAATCCTTCATTATAATGGTCCTTTTTTGTGTTTTCATTTTAGCAGTAAATGTAAATACTGTTGTTACCGTGTACACAAAAATAAAATTAGTTTCAATTAGTGGGTTTTTTTTTACTCATTTTGTTCCTGTTATTTCTTTCAGTGGTACGAAATATGTTGTCGAAGTAGTAGCAGGAAAGTATTAGTTCTAGTAGGAGCAGTAGTTGCGTTCAAAGACCCACCGCGAAATGGGGAAAATCGTGAGTTATTATATTACTTACGTATATATTTATCCTTTACTTTATTTTCCCCACACTGTTATTAACCCTCCCTAGACTGTATTACCCTTTCTCACACAATTATATGCACAGTACAGTTGTATAATGGCGAAGTGAACGAGAGAGTGGCCCACAGACAAGGGGAGATGCTGAGAGACGCTACGATGCATGAGCCAATCAGCGTGAGGAATAGAAAAGCATGCCCAATTTGCGCATTGTATTAGCCAATAGTATGCTGTGTACTATTCGCGGGTTCGGATAAAAAAAAATCCGCGATGTACTGAGGGAGCGAAAGCAGAACCGCGATGAAAAGCGGGAACGCCATTATCATTGTGACACTGCACACAACGAAATGACTTTGAATCTGCGACCTTATGGACACAAGTCCCGAAGTTCCTTGACACTAGGCCACCACTGCCCAAAATTCTTGATAAATACAACCGTCCCTGGGTGGGCTTGAACCACCAACCTTTCGGTTAACAGCCGAACGCGCTAACCGATTGCGCCACAGAGACTTGTCTAGACCATCGACACCTTGTATATATAATGATAGCCTGTATCAGTAGTCGTGGAAGTAGTTACCAGTTTGAGTTCTAGTGGTAATAGTTAGTAGTACTGCTAGATCAATTAATGATCAAAGTGGATGTATTAATAGAATAGAATTATTTATTTATTTTGTCATTATGTTCGGTTAAAACAACGAAATTGGGGAAGGTTTCTCCGCAGGTGTATCACATATACATACATATAAACATTACTCTGCTGTAATGGTCAAATAAACAACAAAAACAGAACAAAAACAAGTAGCAGCGATCAGCACTACAACAACAACAGCAAGAAATGTACTTTAAATGTAAATAATAATATAGATTTTAAATAAGCTGTCTCATAATAGTACACGTATTAGCAGAAAGCAGTGAAGGAGTGTGGAGTGGAGTGGAAGGAAGCGCTAGTTGGTTGGACTGGTCATAACAGTTGTAATAGTAGAACTTGTTGTACGTACAGTTCCAAGTTTAAGTAGTAAAATTACTATATAGTACAAGTATCAGTATCGGCAGCAGCAGAAAAAATGTATTTGTGTGTTTTTTCTTCATTACACTTTATACAATTATTATAATTTTATAATAAAAGTATTATAATATTTAATTATAATTATTATACAATTATATTTTTGTTGCGTCTATGTTTATATTTCCCTTTCCTTCTACCTCTTATTCTCGTTCACAATACAAATATATTAAATCTTTGTCCTGCAGGGGGCAGCATACATGCCTCTCGTGGTCTATGCTGCCATATTTTCAAGAAGAAAACAAAAAGTTACCGGAATTCGGATGAATGTATACTTCCGGTGGCAATCAACATGGCGTTCAGTTTTGGCGGCGCCACCGCAAATACGGCCACAAGTATGAGAGGGTTTTTTTGGTTTTAATTAATAGGATTTGAAGAATACGGAGGAAGCATTGTATTTAATCTAACCAATCTTTTAGGTCGATGTGTGTATTCAGAGTTATATGTAGCTAAGTGTCTGGTAGGTTGCGTAAAAGCTGTAGTAGCTTGACAGCGTGCTACTGGAATCATGTACCGACCAATGTTCATCTTTATAGAAAATGAAACAAAATCTAATGTCTAATCTAAATGTTTTCATGACATCCGTGTTAGTGTACCACCACCAGTTCAGTATGTAAATGTACCACGTCTCTGAGATTTGGTCGAGATTATTTTATATTCCGATTTGTTTGAGCGTAAAGTTGTCAAATCAACTTAACATTTACTAACACTTTTCTCTTTCTGTCTTCTCATGGTAAGGCGCCCCGGGGTTTTCTTTTGGGTCATTTGGTGCAAAGACGACAGCATCTAATGCATTTGGCTTTGGCTCAACAGCCGCCACCACTACGACCACCGCCTCGTCCGGATTTGGCAGTAAGTGCAGATTCACTGCTTCATGTGTAACTAATAATAGTTAATACTTTGTCGATTAGTGCACAGGTCTTTGAAATCGAATATTGTTTAATTGGTTACTCTTGTATTGTGTATATACCGAAGATAAGGTATGCGGAAATCATGTAAAAACAAATGTCAGCTGTTTTATTGTCTTTTTTTGTCTTTTTCTTGGCAGCTCTCACAGCCCCTGGTTTTGGGACAGCTACCACCACTGCTGCTGCACCAGCAACAGGATTTAGTTTTGGCTCCACCAATACTGGTACGTTACACTGGTTCGTGACAAAGAATGCGCTTTACGATGTTAACAATGTTGGACCTG
>NC_024320.1:27528367-27531395 GCF_000523025.1 Cynoglossus semilaevis
TGTCTCTCTTGTTGCCTGCTTTCGCTGGTCGCAGGATTTGGGGGGCTGGGAACTGGAAACACCACAGCTGGTGGGTTTAGTTTTGGAGGGTTTGGTTTAAATGCCAACCCAGCAGCTGTCAGCTTTAATGTGGGGTGCTTTGGTACAGCAACCACCACTGGCACTGTATTCAATTTTGGTAATAGCCTTGCTAGCACAGGTATAGACGACTTTTGAATGACCCCTCGGTACAGTTTGTGTTTGTTCACATTAACACACATTTTCTTCTGTGTTCACGTCGCTGTGGTGCAGTGCTTTTATTTTATCTCTTCTAGTGATTTCTCTCATTACACCTGACTCATTAATTCCATTTGCATGAAAAGAAAAAGAATGACTGTAATATTCGTTGAAAGATCTGTTTTTAAACAAACAACAATTTCTGTGTCACATTCATGATTTTCTTTTCATGTCAAAAAAATCATTGATTTCAGCCTTTCACCTTCTTTGCTGTGTGTGCCTCATCCTTTACCCACACGATGCCTTTGCTTTATATTCAGGCACTTTCGGTGGCTTTGGAGCAACGACAACTGCTGCTGCCGTACCACAAGGGTCTACATTTAGTTTCACCAATCCCTCAAACACCACCGGTGAGTTGAGACCTTGCTTTGAATGAGTCAGATGTTTACACAATTAAGAAACATCTGTGACTTTACATGGAAGAAATGGTTGTTTGTTTTTAATCATGTAGTTCAGTCAGAAAATGTTTCCAAAATATGCAAGACTACATTTTATAGTCAGTTAGTTTTTGTATTAAAATATTTTTTTTGTGCAAAAACATTGAGATTCGTTTTATTTTATTTTTTTAAGTTTATTGAATTGAAATAAAACAAACATGTATGAATCCGAATTTCAATCACTCTGTCTGGAAGAAACTGTGCTGGTTTGAATTAATCTTTTTTCAAACCTTGAATATTAGGAGATAAATGCTTTGCCATTCGTGTGCTTTTTCAGGAGGCCTTTTTAGTAACACACAGAACAAAGGCTTTGGATTCTCCACTGGTCTCGGTACCGGCACCGGTGCTGCAGCCACTGGATTTGGCGCTACATTAGGATCAACAGGTCTAGGTGGTTTTGGAGGCTTTAACATCCAGTCAACTCAGCCACAACAAGGTAAAAGAACTTTATTTTGAAAAGCTGTTCTCTAGTCATATCCTAAGGAGATATTTTCAATTTTTGCTGAATTATTTCAGCTTCTTTATATCTGCACTATAAGCAGAAAGACGCAAAGGCTTGAAAAATATACATTTCAGGAAACTTACCATGAAAAGTTGGCCAGAGGTTTTTTGCCAAGATTCCAAACTTTAAATGGGGAATAAATTTAAAATTGTTCAATTTAACAAATCGTGTTTGTCTTGACAAAGGAAGCTATATATGCAAAAGATGTTTAAATACATAAAAATAAATATATATATTTTCCCAAAGTATATTTAATTCCTAATAAAGAAATTAGAAGTGTGTTAGATTGCAGTTTTTCTCCTGTTTATGTGGTTAAATTTGAAAGTTAATTACTATCAAATTTTAACAACACAATAAAATACCAATGGTCTCAATCATTTCAAAAATAGGACAGGCTCACTCATAGCATCTGGTTACCTTGGTATGCCCTCTTTCCAACGACAGAGGGCGCTGGCAAGACTTGACCTCTGCTCAAACGTCATCACGCGACACTCTGTTCAGCCTAGCCAATGTAAACTACATAAAAAATTCAGATTTTTTTTTTAAATTTACATATTTATGTCATTACGTTAAAATGATGTGTTTTTTCTAAATGTAATTCAATCTTTTATTCCCCACCGTCACCAGGAAGCTTGTTTGGCCCACAGGCCCATCAGCAGGGTCAGAACCAGCCCACGCAGCTTTTCCAGCAGGTCACCGCTCTCTCGGCTCTCACCTTGTTAGGAGACGAACGTGACTCCATCTTGGCCAAGTGGAACCAGCTGCAGGCTTACTGGGGCACAGGCAAAGGCTTCTTCAGCAACAACAACCCCCCTGTAGAATTTAACCAGGAGAACCCATTCTGCCGGTTCAAGGTCAGAGACGGTCTCCTCGGTGCTGCCCTTTGAATTGTCTGATCTTTTCGAGGCTGAATGACTGATGTGTGTGTGTGTTCTCAGGCTGAATGACTGATGTGTGTGTGTGTGTGTTCTTCAGGCCGTGGGCTATAGCTGTGTTCCACTCAGTAAAGACGAGGATGGGTTAGTCATTTTGATTCTGGGCAAAAGGGAAGCGGACGTGCGGGCCCAGCAGCAGCAGCTGGTGGAGTCTCTACATAAGGTCCTGGGAAACCACCAAACACTCGCTGTCAATGTAGATGATGTCAAAGCTCTACCAAGTGACCAGTAGGTGTCAGTCACACTTTACACACTGTGTACTAAAACTGTGAATATTTAATAAAACCCATTCACTTCCAAGAGTAAATCTTTTTTTTTTTTCTCTCTCTCTCTCAGGACGGAGGTGATCGTTTATGTGGTGGAGCGTTCCCTCAATGGCACCTCCAAGCGAATCCCTGCCACCACGCTCTTCAACTTCCTGGAGCAGGCCAACATCAAGGTGCAGCTCTCACAGATCGGAGTGGCCAGGTCTGTTCCCCGCACAGAGCTGTCTCCAGCTCAGCTCAAACAGCTGCAGCAGAACGCCCCCACAGGTACAGTACACACACCTGTCCACGTCACAGCTAACGTTCTTCTTCACTCATCTGGAGTGAAAGTTAAAGTCTAGTCTTTCATTATTAGGTGTGGACCCCATAATTTGGGAGCAAGCCAAGGTTGACAACCCTGACCCTGAGAAGTGAGTTGGTTAATGGTTTTGTTCACTGTATATTATCTGTAGCCAAACGTACCAAGTTCTGTTCATACGACATGATGTAACTCGATTTTTGCTGTAACTCTCAGACTTTACATAAGTACCTGCGCCATTCACCTACGCTAACACAGGGGTAACATCATAATCTAGGACGTAAAAACATCAGAAGAGTCTTGACTTATGCCTG
>NC_024320.1:27533173-27537885 GCF_000523025.1 Cynoglossus semilaevis
CAGGCCGTGGGCTATAGCTGTGTTCCACTCAGTAAAGACGAGGATGGGTTAGTCATTTTGATTCTGGGCAAAAGGGAAGCGGACGTGCGGGCCCAGCAGCAGCAGCTGGTGGAGTCTCTACATAAGGTCCTGGGAAACCACCAAACACTCGCTGTCAATGTAGATGATGTCAAAGCTCTACCAAGTGACCAGTAGGTGTCAGTCACACTTTACACACTGTGTACTAAAACTGTGAATATTTAATAAAACCCATTCACTTCCAAGAGTAAATCTTTTTTTTTTTTCTCTCTCTCTCTCAGGACGGAGGTGATCGTTTATGTGGTGGAGCGTTCCCTCAATGGCACCTCCAAGCGAATCCCTGCCACCACGCTCTTCAACTTCCTGGAGCAGGCCAACATCAAGGTGCAGCTCTCACAGATCGGAGTGGCCAGGTCTGTTCCCCGCACAGAGCTGTCTCCAGCTCAGCTCAAACAGCTGCAGCAGAACGCCCCCACAGGTACAGTACACACACCTGTCCACGTCACAGCTAACGTTCTTCTTCACTCATCTGGAGTGAAAGTTAAAGTCTAGTCTTTCATTATTAGGTGTGGACCCCATAATTTGGGAGCAAGCCAAGGTTGACAACCCTGACCCCGAGAAGTGAGTTGGTTAATGGTTTTGTTCACTGTATATTATCTGTAGCCAAACGTACCAAGTTCTGTTCATACGACATGATGTAACTCGATTTTTGCTGTAACTCTCAGACTTTACATAAGTACCTGCGCCATTCACCTACGCTAACACAGGGGTAACATCATAATCTAGGACGTAAAAACATCAGAAGAGTCTTGACTTATGCCTGCGAGCCCTAATGAAGGGCAAAAAGTTCCCAAAAAAAATTTGTCTTAAACTAAAGGCCACGGCCTGATTTGGCCTGCAGGCCTTGAGTTTGACATATGTGTAGTAGATAATGAATAACTGACTGAACGCAGGGAAAATCCTGTTCTCTGCCTCATTAACCATGATTGAAAAAATTATTTCCAGGATCAAGTAGTAACTTTAAAAAATAAGTGAGTTTGACTGAGGGTCTTTTTCTCCAGGTTGATACCAGTTCCTATGGTGGGCTTCAGGGAGCTTCTGTGCCGGCTGCAGATCCAGGAGCAGATGACCAAACAACATCAGACCAGAGTGGATGTGAGTGAAAACACAGAGCTCTGTGTTTCCTAATCTTTAGGCTGAGATGAAAAAAAAAAAAAAACAGTCTGAGGACACAGACCCTGAGGATGTGTTCAGCACAAGAATAAAGTATGAAAACCCACACGCTATACTGCTTCCTCTGCTGGACATAAGCCTTTATGTTTGTGACGAGTTTGATTGTTGTCATATGTCACGTCACCTCCAAGAGTGCGTAGCGGTCGCACTACCCCCTCCCCCCAAGAGAGACAGATGTGGGAGAGTACAGCTGTGGGATAAGCTAACTGACAGAGATTTGAAATTAGAGTAATATTGTTTATTATCATTACTTCAGTTTTATTTATTTTATTTTGAGACCAAGTGAAGCCAGGCTTTTCCAGTTTTTTTCAGAATATAACCGTTGTTTAATCAGAACGCTGTCGTCTCATTTTGTGATGTGTAAAACAGCGCCCCTCTAAATGTTACGTGGCGAATATGCGTTGAGAACGGGGTACTGCACTCTCTGTGGGGAGGTTTGGCATAATAATAAGCCTGCACTCTCTGTGGGGAGGTTTGGCATCCTCGGAAATTTTTCTCACGCCATTGGTCAAACCCCCAACAATTAATGGGAATAAGATTCGCTGTGATACTATGTAGTACTACAAGTATACTATCAGTAACCAAAGCTGTCTGTAGCCGTATTGAATTTTTAATTCATTTTTTGATGCAAAGTTTAAATCATTTGACTGAACAGAATTTCTCTCTTGTGGCCTTGCAGATAATTGCCAATGACATTAGTGAACTGCAAAAGAATCAGGCGACCACGGTGGCAAAGATCGCCCAGTACAAGAGGAAACTGATGGATCTCTCCCACAGAGTTCTACAGGTACCGGCCTTGTTTTTGTTTTTTGATCTCTCCCACAGAGTTCTACAGGTACCAGCTTTGTTTTTTTGTTTTTTTTCAAGGTCCACAATTCTTCATCCAGGCTGAACCAAGGCCCTTGAGCTGTCTGCACCTTCTAAAGCTTTATCTAAATCTGTCATGTTTATCGCTTTTCCTCTTTCATTTCCATCCGTAGGTGCTGATTAAACAGGAGATTCAGAGGAAATGTGGTTACGCTATCCAAGTGGACGAAGAGCATCTGAGAGTGCAGCTGGACACCATTCAGTCTGAACTCAACGCCCCCACGCAGTTCAAGGTAAGTGCATGTAACCCGAGCCTCTGACAAACAGCCAGTCCCTGGAGGCCCCATTGTGTCTTATATTTATTATATTTAATGTTTCAAAAAAGCCAACATATTGAAAGGTATTTTGGAGAGTTTCCAGTCATGGTTTGTTTCTTTGTTTGTTTTGATTCCATAAAAAAAATAACGTCATCGTCTCATGTTTCAGGGCCGTTTGAATGAATTAATGTCTCAAATCCGGATGCAGAACCACTTTGGAGCCGTGAGGTCGGAGGAACGCTACAGTGTCGACGCAGACCTGCTGCGAGAAATCAAACAAGTAAGAGTCGCATCCTAAAACCTTTCACAGAGAAGTTGAAAGTATATAAATAGATTTTTTTTACCTGCCCATCACTGAGATATGATTCTTTGTGTGAATATAAGAGCATTTCTTCACGTGGTGAACAGGCTGTTCTGACCCCTGTCTGACCTTTGTCTGACCTGCAGCACCTGAAGCAGCAGCAGGACGGTTTAAGCCATCTGATCAGTGTCATCAAAGACGACTTGGAGGACATCAAACTCATAGAGCATGGCCTGAGCGAGGGCGGTCACATGAGAGGAGGAATCCTGAGCTGAGAAATGTGCTTCATCACACACACACACACACACGCACACTAACACACATCTCTAGGCCGACTCTTACCGTCTGAAGAGCAGAGATGCGTTTGAGCCTGAATCGACGAATCTCAGATTCTCAATTCTTTTGCGTTTGGGACTTAAGTCGTCCGTATATGAACTTTCTTTGCCTGACAGTTGGAGAATTATGGTTTTGGCAGATGAATGGAATGGAAGACTGGACAGTGTCATATATCAGCTGACTTCCTTCCTATACTTTACACCATGTGATGGTGCGTGTGTCGTGCTGCAGTACTTTGTAAATACATCTTTATAGTTTGCCTTTTTTTTAACCCACTAGTAATAATTAAAATTGATTTCCAATGAATTCACCCTGATGAACGGTGTCTTTCTTCTTCAGCGTGCGGACGGTACACACGCTACAATCACTGTTCTGAGCCCAGTGTTCTGCTCCTCAGAGTGGACCACCGTGTCAACATGTCGTCAAAGCAGGGCTCAGGTTGATAGGATTCGTGTCCTGGTTTTGGCAGTGTAGGAGATTAGTCAGCTTTGACGCAGATTATATTTCTTGAAGCTGAAGTGTCATTCCTGTCATGAAGGACGGAAATACACACTGATGTAGTTTATGTCGATGAGAGCAGCGCCAGATTTAGAACCACGTTTCTTTATTTGAGTTCCAGAGGAAACAAATAGCTCAAATGGCGCCCCCTGTGGCAGCCTTTGTCGTGAGCAAAGACTCTGGAAATTTCCCCTCTCTGGGAAGAATAATGGACTCAGTTATATATTATGATTCTATTATTATGTTCTTTATTAATACACACTGGGGGGAAATATTTATAGTGAAAGTATGGAGTTGTGTGATTTGGTTTTTATAAACTACCTTGTATGTTTGTTTTAGGAAGCTACATTACTCATAAGTCAAACCCGAGGCCTGCAGCCTTAACCCAGCCCACCACGCCATTTTATGCAGTGGTTCTGAAACTTTCTTTGGCTTCACACCACCCTTTTTTTTATTATTCCAAACTAGGTTGATGCACCATCAATCCCCACACCTTGGAAAAAAAATAATAAATAAAAATAAAAATGCATTAAGCTTTCTTATAAAGGTGGTGTGTTTTATTATAATGTCAGCTTTATTTGATTTAAATTTTTACAAAGGAAATGTTTATTTACACATTGTGTAAAAATCCCACTAAAAAAACTTTTTTATTGTTGTGGTACCACAATGGGTTAAATGCAGTAATAAAATTGCATGGTGAGTTATTCGCAATTCTAATTACTCAAATTGTTTTTTTGTTTTTTTTTAATGAACAATCTGAAGGACTGAAAGGTTTTGCTCATTCTGTGACTTTCGGTCCAGTTGAGAGGTCCACCAATCGAAAAGCCTCCATGAACTCGTTGATATCAATGCTCCCGTCCTTGTTGAAGTCTATGCACTTGGCCAGATCGTCAATGGCGTCGTCGCTGATCTCTGTCTGGATGTGTGAACACAGGAGCTTCCAGGTCTGTCTGAACTCCTCCAAAGAGATGGAACCTGAATGGTAACAAAGAGGGAGACGTCAGTGATCTGTGGTCAACTTCTCATGATATCAGGATGATAATAATAATAATAATAATAATAATCGTGGTAATGGGAGTTTAGGAATCAGGACTGGCCTGAGTGATCTGTGTCTATGATTCGAAAGATTGTCTCCAGGTTGGAGTGATTCTTGTACATGGTCTCCAGGATGCTGGTGTCCGATATCTGGAAAAGACAAAACT
>NC_024320.1:27537926-27547851 GCF_000523025.1 Cynoglossus semilaevis
TGGACCTCCAGGTTGGGCTTGGTGATGGTGAGCTCCCTGATCCACTGCTGGTAGTCCACCATGCCACTGCAGGTGCTGCTGACGAGCTGTGGCCGCAGAACTCTCCAGGGCAGACCCAGCTTCAGTACACTCTCTGTGGCGCTGGCCCAGTCCCTGAGAGAAACCATACCTGAGACAAAGACATTATGAAACGATCCAACCAGACTGTCCTGTCCCTCTGACTCTGGGACTCTGACACACCTGTGTGGTTTGGATCAAACTCCTGAAACGCAGCGATGAGATGTGACGTGTGGACGAACAGTTGTTCCCTCAGAGCTTGGAGAGCGGATCGTTCGGTCCAGCCTACGCTGGAGAGAGGAGATCAGATGTTCATGTAACACACACACTGGCCACTTTATTAGGTACAGACTGATTCAAATGCATTTGAATTCCTGGAGGAACAGGTCAAGATTATTCTGAGATTTTTTTTTCCTCTTTATTGAAATGATATAAATTTAGCTCAAATTTCTCGAGATGTTCTCTTGGTCCTGCTCTAAGTAAATGTGTAGACTCATCAACCTATTACTGATAATTAGGAATGTCCAATATTATCGGCCAACTGATATTATCGGCCGATGATTACTTAATTATGTAAAACTCATTATCGGATGATGATTACTTAATTATGTAATATCGGTAAAACTCATTATCGGTTTTTCATCCAGTAATGAAACCCCGATAACGCCGTGCATGGGTTTCGCCTAGATGACCTGACCTGAAAATAGTTTTGAAGTGAAAGTGAAAGTGAAACTATTAGCTATGTTTATATGAAATTCTGACTGTACCTTCCTTAACCAATCAGATTAGACCTCTTTTTTTTTTTTTTTTTTTGATGAGGTCCAATGTTTGACTTGTTTATATACCCTGTTTACAGTTATTATGAAGTTGATGTTGCTGTTTTTTTATCTAAACCAGTCTGAGTGACCACTGAGTGACCGTCGCTCCTCTTCTTTTTTTTCTTCTTTTTTTCCTTTACCTCTGTCTCAGAGAGAGCTCTCGGCACGTTTGGCTGGCCTGATACTGGACAACATGCGGGACCAGATCTGGGCCCAGTTTGATGTAGGCTCCTCTGTTGCTGCCCACTTCGTAGTAGTTGGAGGCTGAAAAGATGGTCAGCACCTGAACACGAGGCAGAGCAGAGGTTGACAGTTACAGCAGCTCAGTCATTCTATTTGTTTTAAAACAAAGAAGATATATAACTATTTATGCATATGTAATTCTAAAATTATTTAAAATTTACAAACTTTTATCCATAATAATAAAAACAATTATAATAATACTTTTTTATATTTTTATTTTTTATTTTTTTTGTTTGATTACACAGTTTCTAAAGTTCTCCCGTGGACTGAATTAACCCCTCGGCTGGACCAGTTTGGGGCTGCGAGCCTTATGTTTAGAACCATATGTTAAGTTAGTTACATTTTTGAGTAATATCTACTGAGGATATTCACCCTGCGGTTGTGGCAGAACTCGTAGCCGTCCTGTTTGCACTCATGGGATCGAATGAGGAGCTGCAGGCCGTGTCTTCCCAGCACTTCCTCCGTCACATCTGGTCCCCAGTAACAGCCTCCGCCTCGCACTTCGTTGTGAATGCAGCCATTTTGGGGCATAGGGTCACTCCATAACATGTCCACTATCTGAGTGAAGGAATGAATTATGCAATTTTTTTATTGTTTTGGTTTTTTCTTTTCAAATTTATTTGAAAACGACATTTCTTACCTGTTTCCAGTCGTGCACATCTGGGTCCAGGTCTGAGTAAGACCACCGTGGTTCTGCACCGGTCACCCCACGTCTCCTCATCTCCTCTTCCTCTGTCCAACTGCTCGTTGGCAGGTTTTGCAGTGAGCGGCACTGTAGCTCGTACCTCTGAGGCGGGACGCAGCGGTCATGAGTCAGAGAACAGACTCGACGTCGACGGGTCACCGGTCCATCCGCCGTTACGTCACTCCTGTTCTTTATCTTAGTCCTGCTCGGTGGCCTGAGGGCTGAGACGTACTGTGAACATCCATCAGCACAGACCAGAACACACTTTTTTTTAAAAAAAAAAAACTCATTTGCACTCATTTTTAGCGCTGCTAGCGACCTTGTCTTACTTTGTGTCTGTCTACTCGAGCTATCGTGTCCAGGTCCGTGGCGTCAGAAATCCCTCCGTGCACAACCAGCACTTTGTGATCAATCACTGTGGCCAGGGGCAACCAGCAGAAGATCTTCTTGAGAAGTTTGAGGATCTTCTTGCCGTGCACCTGTAGAACCAGACGAAAACGGTGATGATTTACAGTTTACAACTGCCATCGACTCTTTATAAAAACTGGACATAGCGATCCAGATGGTTGTTATTGTAACGACCTAAAATAGTAGCATTTTTACAGATGAGGTTTTTGCTGAGTGTGTTTTTGGAAGCTCTATTACATAGATGTCAAACTCGAGGCCTGCGGGCTTAACCCAGCCCACCACATCATTTTATGTGGCCCAACTGAGGTTAGCATGCACATGATTATTTTAAACGAAAATCTGGTTCCAAAACTTTTTTTTGACCTCGCACCTTCTATACCCCAAACCGGATTGATGCACCCACAATGCCCCACACAAGTAAAAAATCACCAAGCTTTCTTATAAAATAGTAACAGGTCTTCAGGAACCAATAGTGATAAGCACTGTTATTGGCTGTTTGTTATAGTGTACTGAAAAATAATGATTTTTTTTTTTATTTTGTCATGTTGGTTTTAATCACTTAATCAGTGATTAATCAGAAACCTTTTTGAACTGTTTCAGGTCATATTACCAGCTCAAAATGGGCCATTAATTCCCCACTGGATGCTGATGTCCATATTTTATAAATAATCTCTGAGTGACACACACACGTGGCCTACCCTGTATTTTCCCAGAACTTCTTTTGTGAAACCGTATCTGGTGGAAACATTCAGTTGAATCAGGTCTAAGGCAACAGATACAACAAGGAACTAAGGAGTTCATGTAAAAAAAATAAAAAAGCAACATTTAAGCCGTCACCTCAGGTTAACGATGTGGTCCTCGTGGTTCCCCCTGTTCAGATGAACGTCATGGGGATAAACGAGCAGGAAGCCAAAGAGGATGAGCAGGATCTCTAAGGAGTTTTTACCGCGATCCACAAAGTCGCCGTTGAAAACATAGGGTTTCTCACCGGACGGCAGGCCGTTCTACACCCATTAATTATGAGACGTTAATTAACACATCACTTTTTGGCTGCGTGGTGATACTTCGTCAATACCTTGTAGAAAATTAACAGCAGGTCCTCTAGGTGGCCGTGCAAATCTCCTGAATGGAAACAAAAAACATGTTCTTTTTGAGACTGTTAAAATACAACCTTTCCTAGAAAACTTTGTTTTATACCACATATGGTGATCTCCTTTGTGTAAGAAGTTGAGACGTGATTGATGTTTGCAAGAATTCTTAAAAGTTTGGCGGTCTCGCCGAGAAGCTGCAGGACGTATCGAGCGTGGAGCTTCTACTGGGAGAAAAGGTGTGAATACAATCAACCAAAAGAATTGGTCTCTTTTGGTTTCATTTCCTTCCAGGAATGTGCTTCACCGTTTGTGCCAGTGCACCTACCTGTCTGTGCTTGAAGGTCTCCACCAGCTTTGAAACTCCACAGAAGGTCAGAGGAAAGGTCAGCCGTGGGCCGGTGTAGCTGTTGGATACCTCTATGCTCTCATAACAATGGAACGTCTCCAGCTGCGCACCGTGCCGCGGGTCGTCATGAAAGATGTGTGAGATAAGGTTTCCTGGAGCGGAGCAGAAGACGGGAGGAAAAGAAAAGTTCTCCTGGGTGAGCAGTGAACTCAGTGAACTGAGATCAAACCTTAATGACCTCTGCAGCCTTACTTTCACTGCTGGCTGGTGTGAAGTGTTGCATCAGGAAAACAAAGAAGTTGTAGAGCTGCAGGAGGCAAAGAACAAATACTGAAGGTAGTGTGTGGATGAAGAGAATGTTCACAGGGTTAGAGGTTAGAGGTTAGGGGTTAGGGCAGGGGTCAACACTGATTTTATACTATTGGAGAGCCAGAATTTTTATTGAAAAAAATCACATTTTTATCTGACATTATTATCTGTTGTTCGTTTTGGAATGGCTTCCAGTTGATGATCACTGCTTAGTGGTTAGGGTTACAGTAACTGTTAGGTGTTTTTTTTTGTTTTTTTTACAAAGATTAATGACATGTAAAAGTGATGCATAAAGTCTAAAATGGTAAAGGGAAATGCAAGCATTACAGGGAAAAGGCAGACATCATTTGGAAGTGTGATGGGCCGGACTGAAAAGCCAAACGGGCCTAAGGGTTTAGGGGGTTATATCATTTGGAAGTGTGATGGGCCGGACTAAAAAGCCAAACGGGGCTAAGGGTTTAGGGGGTTATGGCTTAGAATTAGGAGGTTAGGGCTTGGATTAGGGCAGTGGTTCTTAATTATTTTCTGTCATGCCCCCCCTTGTGGACAGAAATGTTTTCAACCCCTGCTCCCCAGCCCACACTCCTGCAAATTGAAATACTATTGAGAACCTGATAACATGTAGATTTTTATCTGTACAAACCACTGTTTGAGTTGCTGCCCCCTAGTGACTGGAGGCTTTTTATCATTCCAGCATTACAGCAGTGGTATACACTTATGTCCAGCGTGCCATATTCCATTGGAAGCCCCTCGGGCCACCTCATCGTGCCCCCTCAGGGGGTCCCGCCCCACTATTTGAGAAGGACTGGATTAGGGGTTCAGGGTCAGGGTTGGAGTTAACATTAATTAACTTGAGCTAAGGTGGAAAATCCCCATCAGTTTATATCTGCCATATGATCTTTGTTGACATTCGGTTTAAATGACATAAACTGATGTTAACTTTTCCTGTTTAACTAATAAAGATGGAATATTGTAAGTTACCATGTTACTATGGTAACCCTGACCTTAATCTGATCTTGCTGTCCTGCATATTCAATGGACTGGAAGATATTCCACGTGCACCTGCGTCTGATTTCCAGACGGGCCACGTACCGACGGTACCACCGCTGGATCAGCACCGCTGCTCTGATGGCTGAAAGATACGTTTTAAGATAAGAGTTTTTAGTTAAATGCAACCATCAGGGTCGGTCAAAACCCCATATTTCTTTTTAGCATGTTTTGTTTTTTATGTTTGTTTTTTTTTAATTCCGACATATATTTAAATTATAACATCAGTCTTAGAACTTTTTGGACGTACCTCGTACCACTTCACTACGCTAACTCTAGGTTAGAACACTCACCTATGGACGCTTCAGGCAGTGCATGAAAATGAGTTCATTTGAATTGAGATGATTTTGATCAAAACACAGCTTGTGTATATTGTGTGTAATGGGATGTAAACAGATAAATTACCTGGAACAGAGAGGTTGACTGTAACGTTGACAGACACAGATCAAGATAATTGATTATTATTGTATTATTTTAATGCTAATGCTAAAACAGAGTTGAGTGATTTTAGGGAGAGCTGCACCTTTGTCACATTTTTGCATCTGCTGTTTGGATTTTCCCAGGCCACATCCCATGATCCTTTGCTGTTTTCTGTCAGAGAAAAAGATACTGTAATAAAGTTTGTCCTTGAATTTCCAACCTGATACTGAACAGTTCCTGTCATAATGTTACATAATAAAATAATAATTTAGACCGAGACACAACACAGATAGTGTCATCATGTTGTTATTATTATTATTTTTAGTACAAACAAGTAAGAAAAATGTCATAACAACAGAAGAGAATGAAGACTTATTCCGGAATCCTCTTGAAGCATCCTTACCAGATCACACTACCTGTTCTTCATCCCCTCAGATTTCAACGCCTGGAACTTGTTTCTCTGAGTTCACAGCAGCACATGTTCCAGTGTCTGTAATGTCATTATTTAAAGTCCCGTCCCTGCAGCTACACACACTCAGAGTACACACTGGTACTCAGTAGAGCCAAGTGTCTTGGACAGACCCCGCCGCCACTTACAGGCCAAACAAGATCCAAGTGGATTAGGATTAAATTTGACCACGGCTGTCGTCGACACTGAATTAACGGATGAACGCTTTAACAAAGGGCAGCAGCTGCTTGGAAAGCTGCCTGTGTGATTATGGTGGAATCAGAGTGGTGGACATGTCAGCTGCCATCACTCAGCTGTGGTTTGTCCTCAATTTCACCAGTTTTCTTTATTATACAAACACAAGAGACAAGAGAGACATTTCAACAGCACCATCTTATTGAAGGCGTTTTATGTGTCCTTGGCCTGTGTGTAATGTAGAGCAGTGGTTCCCAACCCCCGGGCCGCGGACCACCACCTGTCCGTGGATCAACAGTTATACGCTCGCACAGAAAGAACGCATAATTTATTTAATCATTTCCGTTTTATTTATTAGCTGATCGTTAACGATATTTTATTTTGAACAATTACCGGATTCTCTCCGCCGCATCTGTCTATGACTAACTTGATACATGTCAAGATGCTTGCCTCGGTCACATGTCTTACCTACGTCCGGTACCTGTTCCGGCCAACAACACATAATACTTTACCGCTAAATTGAAACCAACAAGCTAGCAAAATAAACAAAAGAACAAACGTCTTTGCAAAATTTAATTGCGCAAGTTAAGAGAGCCAATGAGGAGACAGAAGAAGAGCCTACGTCTTCAAAGATTAGGAAAGCTGCATTTAACAGACAACTCCAGGATTCCTACCTACTAAATATGGATTTATTGCGACAGGTTGTTCCCACGCACCGAGCCCGCGCTGCCTAATACGCGGCGATCGGCTCTCTAATGAGGCAATGAAGACTTCGCGTTCTGCGTTAAAAGACAAGCGCGATGCTACGAGGACGCTGCTAATTAAGTTAGAGCATACTCGGTGTTTATTATTATATTTAGAAAATAGCCGTTTTTATGCCGGTGGTATCATTTTAATAAAGGTTGGTCCGTGAAAAGACTTTCAGACATTCAACCGGTCCGTTGCGCAAAAAGGTTATGGACCGCTGATGAAGGGTACATGAACTGTTTGTTCCAAGTCCAAGGATTTGTAGATTCTCCTCTGTTTGATAATCGTTACGTGTACATGGAGGACATCGTCAGTATTATAGTACTCTCTGTAAGGATTCATTAAAAAAAAAATACATTAATTAAACGTATGTAAATGTAAAAAGTATTTAATATATTTTTAGGTTTTGGAAATGATAGAAGAGTTCATTTAATGAAGCTTTAGTTCATTACCACATTAGAACATTTTCAGAGCATGTACCAACTTTTTTGTGTTCATAATTTTACCCCAAAGCCTCCCTCCCTTAAGACCATTAAATGTATAGGGAAAAAAATACTGAAGTTGGTTTCAGATAACAAAGGCTAATACTACCGTAAGTGGATGAAAAGCGTAGCGTTTAAATTACTTGTTTGGTTATTGATGCAAAACAAGACAGTGTCATCGGCGTATTTGAGGTTTCAGGATAAATACACTGACTTTTAAAATCACTAACCAGGATTTGCTGATTAATTGCTTGACAAGTTTTACAGGACATTTTACAGATAGTGTCATTGAGTTTACGGGTTACTTTAGTGTCCACATCTTTATTCACAACACAAATATATTTCTGTACAGCCTTTTACATTACTGTTCTGATCCTACACGTGTGTTTCTGTCTCATTCGTAGACTCAGATGTCAGTTGTATGAGGTAAAAGCCTAAGGTAAGTGATTCTAACTGTTTGCCACACTTTAAATGATGTTCGATCATTGATGGTTGGCTGGTTCTGTGCCTGTTCTGTTCTTTCTGTTCTTCCCAAAGACTGCTGGGATTGGCTACAGCCCCCTCCATGTGACCAAGAAATGTATTCAATAGTACAAAATGTATTTAAATGATAAAAATATCATCTATTTCTATATCTAAATTTAACACTTATTTGGGACTGAAAACAGAGAAATAGGCATTCCAAGATGTATCGTTCCCACCACTAGTGTGCGCCGTACAAAAAACAACATAATGCCACCTTTGAGACTTTCAGCTGTGTTACATTCACTATAGTATCTCTTTGTGTTTCTTTGCTCACCACCTGTCAGCTTCTAAACTCCTGTTTTCACACGTTCAATCTGAACAGTATCTTTCTATTCCACTTTCCTTCGGGTGTTTTAATCTGCTGTTACTTTTCAATACTATCAGACTCAACCCCGGCTCAACAGCTACTTTCTTTTGACACTTGTTACAAACTCCTTGCGGTTTTCTGCTTCCAAGAATGTTTCCTCTGTTGTTTGGTCGGCCCAATCTCTCCATTACACATCCTCCACAGTCTTTCATCCTGCCCAGAGCAGCTGTCGGTGGTACGACTTCCAAAGTCACCACAACAAGAAAGTCGTGGGAGTCAGCGGCGAGTCAAGGACTGTGTTCATTTGTGCAGGACAGGAGTGTTGTCTAAAACTCAAGGACTGTGTTCATTTGTGCAGGACTTCGTGTTGTCTAAAACAGAGTTTCAGCTCTGTTACATTCGCTGTAAATAATTTGAATATATACACTATATATATATATATATACAATGCACAGTGAAATGATGTGTACTGTCTGTGTAAACATGTTTTTTTTTAAGAAAAATAATTTTACACTGCATATATTTGCACAATATATATTTACATATAGTGTAAATATATACGGTAAAATTGTTTAAGAAAAATAATTTTACACTGCATATATATGCATGATATATATTTACATATAATGTAAATATATACGGTAAATTATATATATTTATACTATATATACATATATTTTTTACAAATGTATATATAGTGTAAATGTATGGTAAATTATATATTTACATATTTATATATGTATTATTTCTATTTTATATTTACACCATGTACAGATATACTGTATGTATATATAGTATAGTTATATAGTGTAAATTGTTTTTCTTCATTTAAATGTACTAATATAATATATATGTAAACATCACTATTTATTATTCCTGTTAAGAGTGGGTTTTCGTGTAAATACAGTATTTATTTCAGCAAGCAGTTCAATACGTGACTTTGGTAACGTTGTGTAATAAGGTCAGTTGTAACAGTCAGTCTGGTTTGTTGTTTATGGAAGTGTTCCAGCGCTGATTGGTGGAGGCATGACAGTTATTACTTTTTTGTTAAGACTTGTCCTAAAACGTGGAACAAGATTTCATCATGTATGCTCTCTGCAGAGAGGTACATAGATAACATGGGTCAAAATGAACTTGTTAACAAGGTCATTCATTTGCATAATTTATCAAAGTAAATATTTTAACGCACAGACAGAATGACGCACACCGTGTATACGATAATTCCACCGCCTTTTCACTGACACTTACACACAATGCGGAAGAAGATTTCATTTTAAATACCAGCTCAATGACCAGCATGAACATGTAGAGCCCAGAGTTCACGAGCAGCTCATCAGTCTACAGTTAACATCAGAGTAAAAATGTTTCTTGGTTTAAATTTGTTCATTCTCCTGCCACCATAACCTTTTCATGATTGCGGATTGGAGGGAGTTGGAGCCAATCCCAGCAGGCACTGGCAAGGGTGTTGACAGACTATTGTTTCATAAATCACCGGTGTAATTAAACTGCATATTTTGGACTGAAAATGATCCTCATCACTGAAGACGAGAGTGCAGCTCTGAACCTGTTATTTTAGTTATTATTTCTTTGCATGTCACTGCTCTTCACTGTCTCACCAAAAATATCTGTTCTGCCGGGCTGCTCTGAAATATTATATATTAGAATCAATTACAGAATATGGACACCTCCACCTACAATGTTGTCCAAGTTCTCCTTCCAGAAAATGCCAACATCTTCCAGATACAAGACAGAACCACTGTACTACTTCAGTTTGTTGTCCCTCCAGGTCTTATCCTT
>NC_024320.1:27547884-27550317 GCF_000523025.1 Cynoglossus semilaevis
TCACTGCTTCAGTTCCCTGTAGTAACTGATTGTCTATCTGGGTGAACTGAGTGTTTTGATGTAACATTTAATATTTTACATCTATCTTTTTTTAGTTTCTTTTTTTTTTTCTGAATTGTAAGTAGTTATTTTATGTCAATATATGATTCTCTTTGTGGCATTTAGATTTAATTTAGTTCTTATCTAGTTTTAGCCTAGCTTTGCTTAGCTGCTCATACTGTAGCTTATCTTAACGTAGCTTAGCCTTTTGCTAACCCAACCCTAAATAAGCATGATAGTTAAAAAAGAAGCCATGTGTTTGTTGTTTATCTTGATGTTATATTTGAAAAAAAAAACAAACATTTGAAACAGTTCTATATGTTTTATATCCGGACGATGCTGAAATAAATCATATAAAATTGGATTTCATTTAGTGTACTGCAGAATATAATATACCATATGATGTGCTTCACACTGGTAAAGTTTTGATGATAAGATATGTTGTATTGACAAAAGTTTAACAATAGATATTTTTTTTAATTTCAGCATAATTTTAAACATAAATATTATTTTATGGATGTATGCCATTTGCCATATACTTTCATCACTTTTTTTCCTTTCTAATTGTCATTTCCATAAATCTCTCTTTTCTGCCTTTACTTATTTTCACACAGACCAGGGGGCGAGAAGGCAACAATGTAAAGTATCTCAAGGCCAAGCTGGAGTTGAGGAAGATAAAAACTCAGGTTCCCAGGCGCTGTCTAACAATACGGCGTAGAGCATCCTGGTCTCTACACGTCCATCTGCAACCTCCAACCTGACACGCACCACCGAGCCGCTGCAGAATTCTTCTGATTTGAAAGCGTCTCATCTGGCAGACCCTTCACCTTGGCCACCATGTCCTTTGCATTCAGTGCCATGCTAATGCTCCTGGGTTCTTCTTCGGTTGTGCTTGCGTTTGTCTTGCAGCCGTCCCATGAAAAAGCTGCAGTCTCTTCTATGTCTCGCAACAGGTCAGACTCTGACAAACAGTATGCGTACCATTTCTGTAGATTTTCTATCAAAGTTTTTTTCATAGAAAAGACAGGAAATGTCACAGCCTTCATGTTGAGAAGCTGTTGTGTTTTTTTTAAACGTGATGCTTAAAATTTGTATCAGATGAGTTGATGTGTTTTGAAAAAGAAAGATACTGTTCTGCTTTTGATTTTTTTTGCAACTGTGTTTTAATGGCGCCTGTCTTTTTTTTTTTTTTTTTTTTTTCTTTTTTTTTACATAATGTTTATTTTTCTTCAGGTGCCAGTTTGAGTCAGTGGACATCAAGAAGCATCTCCTCAGAGAACTGAACCTCCAGACTGAGCCGCGTCTTCCTGCTGGTGGTCTGGATGCTCTCAGAGAGAGATGGCAGAGGAACTTTGGCGCCTTGTCTGACAGAACCACGGACATTTCAGGCATGTGTATTCTGAACTTTTTAATTCTTCTGACCATTTCACTGTTCCAACCTAATGTGCCTTTTTTTAATAATAATAAAAAAATTCCTCCAGTTGCCACAACCAGGCGTGGAGACAGAAGGAACCTGGAGTGTTGCGCCATGACGTCTGAGATTTTCATGAAAGGTAAGCATGCACTAAATGTTACATGTAGCGCACACACTTATTAACTAAAATAGGAATAAAACCTTGTAAAATATTGTTTTATTTCTGCTAGATCTGGGCTGGGACGACTGGGTGGTCTATCCCCCGAGCCTCACTTTTGTCCAGTGTGCATTGTGCAACTATGAAACAAACACTGTGCAGTGTCCATCCTCTCACGCCCGCATCCAGGATGACAGCTCACAGGTACAGTTCTCTGCATTTATAATGTTAACTTAATTAACTATGAAAAAATGATTAAAAAAACAAGTTTTGTTTCCATGTACTGTGTTATGATATTTAATCGGTTATGGCTTAATAATATTCAGTCAAGCAGTTTTTAAAATGCGGTCCCTACATATACAGCTACTTTTCACATCAGGGCTCAGTTTCAGATTTTATTTTGCACGTTCAAAATTTTAACATTTGTATTTGTACCAATTGTAACTGGTCGTCCCACAAAGGGGTTGTGACCCCCATATTGAAGACCTCTGTAACAGACTATTAGGCAGTGTTGCTGATGCCAAATTTCTTTGTTGTTCTGTTGCTGTAGGTGCCATGTTGTCTGCCCCACTCCAAGGAAATGGTGCCAGTCGTCTACGTGGATGAAACTGGCACTGTGGTCCTTTCCTCCGTGTATCTGACCAGGAGCTGCAGCTGTGAGGCTGCAAACATCCAGCAGCCAGGCACAGAGTAAAGTTTGTTTTGTCAGATCATGGCAACTGTGAGCCACCTGGCACAAAAACAAAATTCAGAAAAAGTAGATAACAACCTCCAAATGCAGACTAATCTTCTCCTACGATGCATGTTGCTTTTTCCATGTTCA
>NC_024320.1:27550354-27565044 GCF_000523025.1 Cynoglossus semilaevis
CCGTGTTACGACCAGAGAGAATGATACAGTGTTGAAATGTATTTGTAAAATCATGTTATATGATTTGCTGATTTTATGTTGTAGCTTGTTTACCTCCAAGCTTATGAATTTAGAGAACTATGATTAGGGCCGGACTTGGTTACTTGGTGTTCCATTCAGGAATCTGACACTGGTTGGAGCCAAATACTCTGATTTGCCAGTTGTCTCCTTTCTGCACTGTGAGTCAATTCAATCCCACCATGGAAAATCAATCTGCAAATCACTGGCAAAAAAAAAGAAAACACATCCAAAAAGGCAATTTTTAGAGAGGGATATTTAAAGAGAAGTTCCAACTTACTGAAAACCTAGAACAAAAAAAAATGTTAACATGGCATTGATTGTCGTTTTTTTTCTATTTTTAATTCTGCTATTAAATTTGATTATCATCTATTTACAGGTCATGTGATGATCTAGAAAATCATTCTGAATGTTTGTTTCACACTGCTTTTATTTTCATATATAACGAGTAATTGTATTTGCAGCTGTCATTGATACCCTTCTTATTTGATGTGATCTTGTTTTATTTTTAAATGTTCTTTTTACTGTTGTATGCTTCATCTTACCTCACCACACATATTTGCGATAACTGCCACTCAGCTGCAATACATTACATGGTACTTTGGTTTTTTTTTTTATTGTTCTATATAATCATATAAACATTAGTACAACTTAAATAATATAATAATAAAGTTGATTAATTCACCATGCATGTTGTCACGTGTTTTTAAACTTCACTGGATTTTCTTGATTTGACTCTTGGCCCTTGATCAGTTTTTATTTCTGCCAGAAAGTCACATAACCAGAGGGAGGGAAAAGCAGTGGAGGAAATGTTGAAGAGGGAGGGAAAAAACTGAAAAGGAAATGTTGGCACTGTTCTTCAGAAACTCAGGCGCTGGTCAGGGGAAGAGACGCATGTTTTTGCTTTTGACAAGACTGTGTACATTTGTACTTTGAGCTTTAATTTACCTGTATTTTCACTGATGACACTTTGGCTGCGCTCATAAACCATAGATCGCAATCCAAAGCAAAGCTGCAGCTTTGCAGGAGAACAAGAGAATTTGACCTCGCAACAGAGCATTCAATGATTTACAGAAAATGATGCTAAAAACATTTTCTGTTTGGTGGCAATTCGCTTTACTGCCCTCACTTATTTTAGCTGCAGGGGCTGTTGAATGTTCGCAGAGGGACAACCTGCTGAGACCAAAACTGAAAAACAACATAGTGACAAATGGCTGTTTAATGGACTGCACTGAACTGACGTACGTCAGAAAACTACAACTCCAGGACAAAGACACCATAAGATTTCACGACTCAATCCAAGGTAAGAATCATCACATTTCAAATGCATTATGGGTTAGCATGAAAATATCACCATGTAAGTGCTTCGTACTTTGTTCTAAAAATAAGCAGCTCTAAATGCTGATGGATCATCTGTTGAGGAAGGTCAGGGTTCATATATATTTTATAAAGTGGTGCCCAAACTTGAGGAGCAGTGAGAAGTGGATATGATTATTAAATTAATTTTAAAAATATTTAGAAATATGTCATTTCATATATTGTCTCATATATAATGCTGCTTATTTGTGATATTAATCAATTTTATTTAGTCCATGTTGAAAAAATGTTTATATACTGTATATATATATATATGTCTATATATATGTATATATGTATGTATGGTGTATACCAGGCATGGGCAAACTAAGGCCTGGGGGCCGGATGCAGCCCATTCAGCTTTGTAATACGGCCCGTCAAACTTGTCCAAATTATAGCATTGGTTTGTATTGTGATTTTACTTCTGCCTTTTCTCGCCAATGCCCATATTTTCCCTATAGAAAATATATGAAAATATGGCATAGAGAAGGCTAAAAAGCATTTTAGCCTTTAATTTAGCCTTTATGCATGACTTTTACATGTCATTTATCTTGGTTCACATGAACGCTCCATCTATCGGCTCCTGACCCGGCCCCCCTGTCAAATTTAGGACCAACTGTGGCCCACGGATCAAACAGTTTGCCCACACCTCGTGTACTGTATACTATATATTAAAAGCCCAAGCCAAAAGTAAAATGTCCACATAAAACTCCCATTACTCATTAGTCACTCCCCTTGCTTTTATGCGTGTCTTTTGTGTGTTAAAACAGTAGCTTATGAACTCATATACACAGACACTAAATCACTTCTTCTTTCCAGGAGTAAATACTGGTGAATACTGCTGGCCCATAGAGCTACAGTGCATCATTGGTGAGAACTATCACAGTGCCTACGTGGTGCTACCTGTGAACATATCTGCAGTTGGACATGGACAACTGGACGTCCAATCTACTGACGGTGGACACAACCGTTTGACTGAACACACCAGTCCAACAACGCTGGCGGAGGACTGCGGCCTCCGCTATGACGTCACAGGGCATTTCAGCATGCAAGAGTCTGAGATGCTCTTCTGCATTCGCATCGTCAATCAGCAAGACAACCTGTTGGACAGATGGTTGAAATGTCCTCCGTTTGTGGTCACTTTCTGGAAGAGGAATTCAATTGAGTCGAACTAACAAAGCGGGGGATAAAACATACCATCTGGATGTTTTACTAAAAAAAAAGAAAGAAAAACCTCTCGAGGGATTATCATTAAGCTAATTAAGAAGATGCACTGTTATAAAAAGGCAGTTCAGACAGATGCCCTTTGTATCACTGTTTTCCCTTTTTTTAAAAAAAAGATTTCTCTTATGTCATTGTTGGTGTGTAATTAGATAAAGACCATAAGCTAATAATTAGCTAAGGGTACTAATCACTTGTTTGTTGATTTGTTGAGCGGAAGAAAACAAAACTTGCTTTGTTCATATCTGTCTGACTTATTTACTCGGCAGTTTCCCACTATTTCTACGTGTTAAAATGCGTTTAAAACTGATTAACTCCGTACATTTATTAACTCATTGAGATGTTTTTTCCAGTTTCCATTAGTGATGTGTCGTTCGCGAGTGATTCGTTCAAAATGAACTCGTGACTCCCGAGTCATATGAAATGTGTTCGTATGATTCGTTCAAAATGCTCACAAATCACTCTGCAAACTAATCTATGGCTGTGAACTAATCTTTCACTACGAACTAATCTTTCGCTGTGAACTAATATTTTGCTGTGAACTAATCTTTCGCTTCGTTCTCGCAGATTCGCTTCATTTCAGAGCTCGGGTCTCTTTTGCTCTCATTCATCTTCACATTGTGGTGTGGTTCTATTTCTTAGCTTTTCGCATGTCTTTAATTGCTTATGGCATTTTGTGTACTTTGTAGACTTTGTCAGCAGAAGCAAACCATGTTGCCTTCAGTATTTAGTGTCGGAGAACCACAGCCTTCTTTACAACGCCCACAATAGAGCTAAAGCGCCACCTGCTGTAAAACGAATGAAATGATTAGTTCAAGATTCGTTCCCGACTCGTTCATTTTACTTTTCGAGAGTCAAAGATTCGAATCAATAAAAAGAGTCGGTCTTCATCACTACGAGTTCATCGATAGCTGCCTTTTTGGAAAGTATACATATTCCAAGGTCTCGTTATAAAACTGTTAGCCAAAGTGTACAGATACATAAATAAAAGCATCGGAAAGAGAAACATCATTACATAATAAACATTATAATAAAACATAATAAACAATGTAATTAAACATTAAAACATAAAATAGCAATAACATAAAATCAGACAGTCAACGTCTTCTTGCGAACAAAAAATACAAAACAAAAACAAAGGCCAAGGAGAAGAGATATAGAAAAATAGATATTAAAAAAACAATCTGAATAAACAAAGTTGATATTACATAAATATATATATAAATAATTTATATATATACTTGTTTTGTGTATTTGCTACATTCCAGCAGTGCATAGCCTTCTAGACTGACTGTCAAACTAATGCATTTAAAAAGGTTTGACTTAAATACATGCCATTTAGAACGATATACTGCTAATTAGTTGGAACAATATGTTACACTGGCTTAAATCTGTTGTTGATCCAGATACTTCAAAAGTAGTACGGCGTTGTTCAGTGAATGAAAAAAAGTATTATTTAATTGTGTTTTTTTTTTAAATATGTGTTATCTTGGTAATATAACATGACAGTGTACTACTGAAATCCTATCTTTCTACTTAATGTTACATATGGTGAGGTAAATAAGAGGATGGTCTTTGTTCTCATGGTAAACATATCAGAGTGAGTATGAATTTTACTCTACTACAGTCTTTTTAATATTTGAATACTCTACATATAAACAATGTATTTGATGGCTTTTGCGTGTTCATCTTTGTTACAGCCGAAGTTCTAGATGTATTCACTGAGGCAAGGTTCCATAAAGATTATAATGTGCATATGAGATGTGTTGGTTGTTCCTGCCATTAACTGTAGAATTATATTGATAATGGATAACTGTTAATATATATGTATGTATGTATGTATGTATGTTTTTGAGACGCATAGACATCGTTGCTGTGTAATTATATTAGTGGTTTCATAAAAGATGAAGCTTCAGCTCTGTTTGTGATTTATTCAGGTACTACATTGGAAATAATGTACTGCCACCTACTGGACTTCCACTGAGAAATAGTAATGTGTCATCTAACCACTGGATGGCAACCCAACCACAGTGCAAATATATGTGAGGGATTGTGGTACATTATGGGGGCGGGGGATTCTTTTGTGATAACTATATCTACAGTATATGTACTGTGACACTAGCGTTTATATAAACTGTCTTATGTGTTGCTGATTTAAACAACATTGTTGTTAAAAGTCACGTCGATGTATTTATTAACTGCATTATCACAGGTGCTAAAGTGTGGCCGCGGAATTAAAATCTCATTTAGAGGAAAATAAAGGGCTAGGAAATGTTCGTAAGATACAAAATTACCTTTAAAATGCCTCATTATTGGGGCGTTTTGCACAGAAAAATCACAACCCAGACAGGAAAAATATAAACTTATCTGAAATGTCTAAATTCCGTCAAGTAGAACTTCTGACAAATAAGTACAGTAATACAAAATAAAACAACAACAAAAAACAAAACAAAACAAAACCCAAATGTAGTCCAAAGAGACCAAGAAGATAGATTATTTGATATCATTTAAATACATTTTTCTTATTTTAAAAAGGCCAAATTCTGGAAAACGTTTAATTAAATAATTAACTATATGTAACAAAGATTTACAAAAAATATATATACTATTACAGGCAACAAAAAGCTGTGGAGTAAGAAAACCACGTGACCAAGAAAAATGCTAAAAGTTGATCAGGACTTCACTTTAAAAGCCCAGACTATAATTAATAGACAGTCAGATCATTCAAAATGGCCACGGAATCGCCACTTATGAGAACCAGCATATTTATAAAGGTGTTCATTAAAAATACTACAGCTAAAAAAATAAATAAATGTCTTCCTTGGCGACGACAGTCTGAAGTAAGAGAAAAACTCAGTCCCAGATAGCAGATGACTGTACCATGTCGGACACACAGGGGTAGCGCTTAAAAGTTTGGTCAAACTATAAAAATAAAGAAATAAGAGTAATAATTATTGCGTTTGCTGTAGCCATTTTAATGTGTTAATTCTGTGAACGGTTAAATTAGTATGTTGGGTGTTTTTTGTGAGAGTTCAGTGCAGTTTTGAGTGTATAAATCCGCTCCTGGTCCCCGGGTGGTTGAAGAGTAGAACAGTCCAGTGGACAGCAGTGAAGAGACGAGTGTCGACCCAAACACGCAGGGAACTAGTAGACAATTCGTAAACAACTGCCGTTTGACAGTGATTTTAAATGAACTAATCCAATTCAGAGCTACCACAATGTGACGGGGCAAGAGGGGCAGCTCGCTGAAGACTGTCACCAGCACATGACAGCCAACTTCGCCTGCAGCCAGAGCCGCAGCACGACGAGCAGCAGCAGGAGGAGCACCATGGCATCTCAGCCGAGGTAGGCAGACTCATCCGCGGCTAACTGCTAGCTGCGGGGCCGTTGCTCCGCACTCCCACTGCGGAGTCTAAATTTGACTGGTAAATTTAACGTGCACAACAGCGGCTAGCCGTGTGAGTGTGAAACTTTCAGTAAAAGTTATGAAATGGGAGAATAAGTCAGGCAGGAGTGACGTTTTTGCAGTGTTCTTAATGAGCACAGGCAGGAATCAGCTGGAAAATCAGCCCGAACTCATTTTTAAACCCAGCTGATAGTCCGGGTCACCGGTGTTTACGACAGCTAATCTGCTCAGGTTGGCATTTTCAGCAGTGTCTGCACAACATGTTTGTGGTAAATGTTAAATAAGAGAATATAATGAACTAAAACTTTTCGTTAATGACTCAAAATAACTTTGATAAATTCACAACGCAGTTCGTTTATTTATGAGGATTTCTATTAATTGAGAGAGTGGTGAGCTGATGTTTAATCGATTTGTAACACCTCTAGTTTCGCCTTTTTAAAAATGTGATTTTTGTCCTGCTTTATTCTCTCCGCCATAAAGATAAACAGAGAACATTTGTGGGCAGAAGAATTACATTTAAGGACTTTGAACCTTGTTTACAACACTTTTTCAGCGTATTTCTATAATTGAAAGACTAGATCCTTTATCAAGTCATTATAGGTACTGTTCTAATTAGTGATGAAGTCCTCCTGACTCCTAGTCGTTTTACTTGATGTCTCCCAAGTACCAATCATTGTCATTTATTTTGATTTATGGTTATTGTCATGTTTTCCTGTTTTCTTCTCTCTAACCTTTTTGGTATTATAGATGATGTAAACGTCAAGTGAGTGCTCATATACAATGTAGGAGGGTTTGTCTATACAGCATTATTTGTTTGGAGTTTCCATGAGTTCTGGAAAATCAGAAAACCAAGAAAATTGATAAAAATTCCACTCATGAAAAATAAATGAAAAATTACAAAAAAACCAAACTCAAATCTCCTGGAAAAGCTTTTTTTCCCCACAGAAATGTATTGACGCCATAAACTGATCCAATTGGCCTGTCACCCTGTCAGTGTCAGTCTTTACTTTCATATACAATGTAGGAGGGTTTGTCTATACAGCATTATTTGTTTGGAGTTTCCATGAGTTCTGGAAAATCAGAAAACCAAGAAAATTGATAAAAATTCCACTCATGAAAAATAAATGAATAATTACAAAAAAAACCAAAATCAAATCTCCTGGAAAAGCTTTTTACCCCACAGAAATGTATTTCTTGTCCCCATGCTACACCTGACGCCATAAACTGATCCAATTGGCCTGTCACCCTGTCAGTGTCAGTCTTCACTCTCTATTTGACTATTTGACTTTGTCACTAACTTCTATTCAGGACTTAGACACCTAGAGGCAAATTTAGCATTATTCCCATAGAAGAATGCTGCTTAGACTCTGTGGTGGGTGAGTGTTTTTTCCTCCCTCAGCTGCACAGACACTTCCATCTGTTGTTCCATGTTGAGAACATAAATGTAGAAATAATTTTGGCAAAAGTACAGAATTGAAGGTACCACTGTAAAAAGGACCACTTTTCAACGCACTAGGACAGGTTCCTCAACCTGTGGCTCTCAAGCGTCTGCAGTGGCGCCGTACAAGACCACATGCAAGTTTTGCGAATGGACCAAAATAAATGGACTTTTTTCAATGTATAAAAAAACCCCCATTATTGATGAATCAAATGGAACAGTATTCCACAGTGTAGCGGTTATCATCATGCCTGCTCACACATCTGCCTTACTTGCAGAAGGTCCACATATACCACGTATAGTTCTTGGTGCCCCCAAGGGGTAGTCTGTTAGAGCAGTTCTGCTCTTATCACAACAGAATTCCCGGAGCGGGCTCATTAATGTTTGAAGTTATGAATTATCATTATTTATCATTATAAGTTGTTAGAACATAGGACAGGACTGTACAGTTTCAAATCAGGGTTAAAACCAATTGTAAACGCTACATTTTTCAGCCGGCGTGCTAACATCAAAACATAATGGTCTTGTCCTCTTAATCTAAAGGCCAGCTGTGCAATGTTTACTTCAGGTCACTCTAGGTGACTTTGGGTAAACAATAAACCAATTGTCAACACTGCACTACTGTCATCAGTGAAATGGTCCAAATGAGTTCACGGCTCCATTAGTGTTTATAGTTACAGAGCTGTGCATTAGGATGACAAAGGATTATAATACTGGGAAGACTCTTTTGCTAAATATCACAGTGTCAGATTCTTGATATTGAAAAGGATTGGTCAAACGTCTTCTTTTTTTTTTAAGTAGCCACTTGGGTTTGATAGACTTGGTGATTTTGTTCATATTCTATTACATCTCATTGTTAATACCTGTTCTTTTTTGTTCCCTCAAACGTTGTGCTTATTGTTGCTACATAAAATATTAGGACTTCATATTTCAAGAATAAAGATGGGCTTTCCTTCTTCTCTATGACTGTAATTTCTCAGCATTGGATCAATGAAGTACATCTATCAATCTTTGCCAACATTTATTTTATCAAATAAAAAACAACCTATTGATTCGAGAGGTCAGTCTTGGGTCAACACGTCTCTTTACCTTTGGTTGACCCATCCTTGTGATGTCCTCACAGTTAGTCCAGTTTCTCTGTTACTGTGATGACTAAGTTCACATCTGTTTGGCTTGGTCCCAAATCTTTACTTGCTAGACTTGTTGCCATGGTAGCATCCCATAGGGGTTGCTGCCAGTAAGCTTGATCAACACCTAAATTTGGGAGAAATATCTGCCAAAAACATCTGAGCATGTTAGTGTTCAGTTACCCTGAGTCTGTAGGAAGTAATAAACTGGGCACGGAGCCCGTGTTCAAGCTTGTTATTTAACAGTAAGTTTCACTAAATGAAGCCAGTTGCTTTTCTATGTTTGATGAGGCCCAATCATAGCAGTTTTAGCTTTATTGCATGAATTGGTTGTGTGACATCTTCAGGGACCAGAAAGAGCAGATGTGGATGTTTTGGTGAATCCTCATGGCATCTGTTAGTCTAATTACACTTGGCCTTAGCTCGATGGGCATTATGTTCTCCCATTAGACGGTGCAGCTCTGCCCCTCGGGTCGACGAGTCTGCTGTATGATGCCACTTTTCTGCACTCCTTAAATCTGAGTAACTTTAGTAAACAATAAAATGTAAAGATTTGATTTGTTTTTTGTAGTTGTAGTTTGTTATGGTTGCATAGAAACTGAACAAAAATCTTGAGTTAATGTTAAATAGCAGAATGTGGAACAGGTTGTGTTGTGATCTAAGGCACAGCTCAGTGGTGAGTGTCAAATATCTTAATCCAATTCTCTATTTTAATGTTTTACAGAGTTTGATTTAATAAGTTGTTGTTGTCAAGTAGATAAATTCTTATGTGAATTATATTGTGGCTGATTTATGTTTTATTATTTATTACTATATCTTTATTTTATTTTTATCATGTTACATTTCATTCTCTGGTCTTATTTCTGTGTGTTATATAGTGTTTAATATATGAATATTTGTCTGTCTGTACATATGTGTGTATCTGTATATATGTAGAGTATAAACATATATATATGTATATACACATACATCTGCCATATACATTATCTTTTACTTTATTTTAACAATATTGTGTACAGTATTTTTACATCATATATAGTGTTTTTATTTTCTGTCGGTTTGTCTCAAATGCAGCTCTTCTACTTCTACCTTAACAAACATTTTGTTGCACACAAACAGAACGAGGATTAAAAGGAAACACCCTTAAATCTTGAACCTTCAGAATGTCCCTGCAGGCTTAATCTAGGAGACTCTGTTTCTTTGTAATGTTGTGTAGTGTATACAATGAAGAAAGAAACCTCCTCCGCCTCCGAGCATGGGAACAGAGGAACCAAGACACCAACCAAGCCAAAGGACTTAACCACGAGAATGTGCCACTGTTTGGGGAGCCGTACAAGGTAAAGTCAAGATAAGTCACTGTGTCAGGACTGCTAATGGGTCACTTTACAATGATCATTAAAGACAGAAAAAGACTGGGATTTTTTAAAAGCTTTTTAAAAATGGGTAAGAATTTGTTTTAACCTTTTTCTAAATGGTAGAAAATAAAACGGTCCCTGCTGAAAATGTCATGTTAGAAACCACATTTTTCCAGCACAATATTGGCTATGATTGCTGAAAATGTCATGTTAGAAACCACAATATTGGCTATGAGTTACTTTAGAAAATCTCTGTCTCTTGACAAAGTCAACAGTTGCATGGTGGTAAAACCTTGTCAGAGTTTTAAACATCTATATATTAAACAAACTAAGGTTGTCAAGGTATGTTAAGATTAAATTCACTTTTCTGAAAACCTGTTTGTAAATGAGATAGTTATGACACTTCTATCTCTCTGTGGACAGGTGAACAAGGGTGATGAACTGGCCAACCGTATCCAAAGGATGCTGGGCAGTTATGAGGACGTGAACAGTTCAAGTCCCCTCACCATGGAGCCTTTACCCATTCCTGGTTCTGTCACTGCTGCACAGTCAGATCAGTGTCAGCCAAATACGGACAAGTCAACTAAAGCTCCATTCCACCATCAGGTCCATTACATGTCAACCTCAAACCCGACGTGTAGCAGTTACTCCTCTGAGTCTGTAACGGTGTCTGCTGCCAGGTCTCCTCACCACCACGGACATCCGTCCACTTCATCGAAGGTTTCCTTGAACCAAGGTCAGGACGGACGGACTGGAAACTCGGCACAACAGCAACAAAAAAAAACTGAAGTCTCGTCAGATGTCATGTCAGATGATAAGCCCCAGCAATTGCCACATTCCCATAACAATGATATGGACACCAGGGATACCTCAGCTAGGCACCGGGAGTCATCAGATTATCCTTCTGATTGTGTGGATGTTCTCGCTCTGAACACTAATCTGTCCCCTAAAGAGTCGTCCCTGACTCAGGGCACCAAGACACTTCCATCCCAGACTTTTCCTCCACTTCTTCCATCTAAGCAGCCCAGTGTAGTCATGACCCAGAAACCAACAGCCTATGTGCGGCCCATGGACGGGCAGGACCAGGTGATTAGCGATTCTCCTGAGCTGAAGCCGTCACCAGAGCCGTACGCACCACTGCCAGAGATAATCAACAAGTCTCAACCGGGGAAAATGAAGACCCTTCCACCGTTGTTGGTAAGTGGATCATCTTGTAGACTTGGCTTAGCTGAGAATTCTGGGTAATTTTTGGCACCAAAACACAACAAGACATTTAATCTCTTTTACTGAGGACTAATACTAATCATAACCATCATAAGGTAGAATTAGGATGGAGTTGTTGGATATAGTAAGTAGCAGTTGTAGTTGTAATGAACCACTGTGACACGGCACTGCTGAACATCCTGTGTGGTATTTCTTCTTTGTGGAGAACCACTGAGTTTGGTCTTGTCGTTTCTCACCACTCGTTTGTTGCAGGGCCAGAAAATGGAAGATTATTCTTATTTTTAATTAGATATTCCTCTTGTTTAATTCGGTATAAGGTAGTTTTCAGCTTTAGATCAAAGTCTTCTGAAAAGGTCAGAATTTAGAAAAGAATATTTAGGTTAGCCGAAGATGGCTGCTCAGAAATAGTACCGTGTGGGTTGAAACAAGAAAAAAAAAAATTCAGAACTTCTATACCTTGAACTTTCATGCAATATAAATAGACCAGTGGAATCAGGGATGAAATGTGTTTTTCATAATTCTGATGTTTTGTTTTGACCTTTCAGACAGCGCCTTGAGCGGTTTGACTGAACTAGGTTCTATTCATCTCTGTCAAACATAAACTTAAGGCCACGCACGCACACACACACACACACGTACACAAACCTTGCACCTGCAGCTCTTCACCCCCCCCTCAGCCCCCCTCCCTCCCCCCACTTTCCCTGCTGCAGAAAAGCCGCTCTGCTAAATGTGCTGCTGTTTTCACTGCTGGGACTAATCCAGAGCAGGATATCTAAGCTGTGACTCATTCCTCCGTTGCTCAGCAGCTCCACTCCTTATTTAAGTTTGTCTCCTGCACCGAGTGTGTGAGGCTTTCACACTGCATAACTTTTGAATTGTTTGTTTTTTTAACGAAATAGGTTTTCATAAAGCTGTCACTGCTGATTGTAGACGCAGTGAAAACGTTGTTAATTAGACGTCTAGTTTACCGCTGGACTGGTTTTTCTGGGACTAGTGACGTTCGGAATGTTGTTTGTATGAAAATATGTGGCAGGACAAATTAATTTGCCTGTTAATTTGGCACCACAGTCCCTGTCTGTGCGTCACTGGTGATGTCAAATGTTAAAGTTAGGGACATTGGCACCAAGTCTACTCTGACTGGTATCATTTCTCTGTGTTTGTGTGAGCCCTGAGCTACCCCCCCCCCACCATCATACCTTCACCCTGTCATCAGCAGAACAATAAATGAGCTTTGTCACCCACTTGCATAACTTAGGGCCCATTCAGTCTGACCTTATCTCCTCAGTGTCCATTCAGAATGAAATACGTGAAAGAGAGGTTTGAAAACAAACTGAAATTCTGATTGTTGACTCAATTCAAACACGCTGTTTATCTGATTTTTTTTTTTTTTTTTTTGAGGTCAGCCTTTGTCGCAGCCTGATAGGTGGTGTTGCAACAACTTGTCCACTGTTTGAGGACAAGCTTGTTGTCACACAACAGCCTCCCAACATAACCCTGCATCATACGGACAGATGTTTCTAATGCGGCCTCTCATTGTTCTCCCCTTGTCTGGTTTGTTTCAGTGCTTCTGTGGTCTTGACCAACCATAATGAAAGTGGACATTTTTATATGCCAGAAGAATATAACTAGGCTCAAGATCTCATTTAAATGCCATTCCTTGATCTGCAGAGCTCTAAGATAAACAGCAGCTTTTGCAATACTCGTGAGAATGTCAAAGAAAAACCCTACGTATGTTTAGGCCAGGTTCAAGTTAAATCAGTTTGAACTTCAAATATTTGTTTCACTTTTACAGACCAAGACAAATGAAGCCCTCTGTGTTGAAGACATCTTAAGGGTAGGTCCATTTATTTTACTGCACTTGCACATCAGTCTGATCCGTTTGGCACAAATAAATGTAATAAACGCGTGTTGTGTGTTTATTGATAGAAGCCAAGTAAGACCAAAAAAGTTTATACAAATAAATCTAAAAAAACCATCGAAGGGTGGCTGATTCCTGTGTTTCTGTGGAAATCACAGAAGGGTAAATAGTACTGACTAAAATGAATCTGTTCTGTTATGGGCTGTCTGTGGATTTATCTGTATTTATTATGGTAAATCACATTCCTAAATATTACAAAGAGCGTTTTTTCCCTGTACACTGCTGACACAGAAAGACTAATAACAGCAGGTCCATATCTGTGTTTCACTCCTGTTTTTGTGACCAATGCAAACGTTAAGATGATTGTTATCAAAAAAGATGCAGAAGTGAAACTCAAATGTATCTCCAATCCCCTATCTCTGCAGCGCCCCTCCCCCCTCGCCCGCCACATGCCAACGCATTCATAGCTAATGCTAATAAAGTAGCTAATAAAACGTTTCCTCTTTATTTTATTTACAGTATAGCACTGTGACCAAAAAAAAAATACAAGTAAAACAATTGAAGTTACAATGCAGTTATCTTCCTGTGACACGAATACAGATACACTTTGCTACACAACCCCTATGTGGGCCCGCTCCCTACTTTGAGAACCCCTGCATTAGAATGGACAGTAAAACATGACGCCCAGTCTGTGATTTGAAGCTGAGTCCTCCACTATGCTTATAACCAGCAGTACGCTCTTCGTTATTAACTACAGGAAATGACTCATGCCTGGCCTCCTCTCCTGACTGCTCTACACACGCCCAGTGTTGAAGCGCCCTCTAAGTCCCCGTTCTCAGCCAAGGTAAGAGCAGAAAGGCAGAAAAATAGTGGAAATCTGGACGAGGCCTGTGCCTGCCACACACTTGCATTGACCTCCCAGTTGACTGTGAGGAAACACATACTGTGATGCACACATTGACATTTAGCTAATCCGTGTCCACAGAGTAAGATATCAGCAGAGAACCTTTTAGTTAACCAATTCAAGAATGAATGTCATTAAAACATCTGTTCAGTCAAACAAACAAAGAAAAAGGAAGCAAGGAAATCTACGATCCAGATGATGGCTGGTTGTTTTTTTCTTCTGTCCTCACAGGAAGCAGAGCGTGTCCCTTCATGTCCAGCACAGAGTGAGTAACGAGGGGAGAAAAAGTACATGTGAACTGAGAACAAAGAACACGTTGATAGGAGAAAGAAAACAAAACTGCATGTTGTCAGTGAAGGAGGTCTGTCCTTCTGTGTTTACTCTGTGTCAACCACAGAGCATTCATCTGCCATTGTCAAGTCTTCACAGTCTGTAGGTAAATATTAAAGGTTTAAAGCTTCATTGTTAAAAGTTGGTGTGGCCCAACTGTTAGTGATTTTAAAACCACTTCTTTAAAAAAAAAAAAAAAAAAAATCTGCTCTACGCCCCTGTCTCTTGTCGGTGATATTTCTGTGACATCTGGTTTTACCAGTCTGTCCGCTTCACTCATCTGACCGCAGTATGTCAGCTGGTATGAAAAGAAATGACCCTATAATTTCACCTGCAATTAAAGTAATAGAGACAGAGTAGCACAGTGAGACAAAGACTAAGTTTTGTTTTCCTTTTGTTTTGTTACTGGTTCTA
>NC_024320.1:27565210-27587947 GCF_000523025.1 Cynoglossus semilaevis
ATGTATAAAGTTCACACTACAAAACAAAGTTTAAAAGTCAAACGGGTTACGGGTTTTTCTACTTATATAAAGCAAATCCACTTCATGTTAAATGACATTGTCTCTGACATTTTTAAATTAAGCCAATGTTTACACAGCACGTACGTATAACCTCTGCTGTTTGCTCTACGTTAAGCAACAGCAACTGTTTTTGTTTCACACACGCTCCGTTTTGAAACAGTAATGTGAAAAAGTCTGCTGAGATGTAGCAGTTCCCCTTGTTACACAAGTTAAATCAGTGACCTCAGTAATAAACTGGACTGTGCCTTTAAAATAAAAAGTCAGTAGCTTTAGCTTTATTAGCTGGATTAGCGTAGTATTGACTACTACAATCACACTTCTGATTTTATTGGCAAATCGTTCCAATTCCTTCAAAGTCTTCATTGGTTTTTGAGTCAAAACCTTTTTATTTTGTACTTGTTCTGTGCAGCCTCTGTGATGCAATTGAAACCGTCCAAGAACTGTTACTACTGCAGTAACGACAGGCTGTGGTTTATAAACACTGCAGCTTTATTTCCATGAAAGTCTATAATTTAAAAAGCTGCTAAATTAAAGGTTAGTTTAAAAGAGGTCTGATAATTTCCACTTTGATTTCTGTTCTGCTCCTTACAAAGGTTGGACCTACAGTGATATAGTTTTATAATAACATTGTAACATATGGTAGCACAGTCGTAGTACGAGCAGTTTATTGTCCCTTTGGGAAACATTGGCTTGAAGCATTTTTAAGAGAGTGATATAATTTAAAAACGTCTGTTCGATTTGACCATTTTTATTTTATCATAGCATAAAAAAATATGAGCTCTTTTCCCACCGGTGTAAATCTGGTAAATTAGATTTTATTTTTCCTTGTGGCTTGGAGTGACCCGGGTGTTAAAGACGTCCCCCTGGAATTCTAGTAAGAAGGAATTCTCAAATGAAAACAACACTTGCAGAAGTGTGAATAATAAAGTTATTTATGTAACCCTTGTATGTGTAGGTTAAAAATTAACTTTGACTGTCAGGTAGTTTCATTGTTGGTATTTGTTCTACATCAGTTTGAGGGTAAATAAATGAGTTTGTTTTTTGTGAAATATTTTTTAATTATTTGTCCTTGTTTATACAGCCTTTATTTGTCTCCCGTTCTTACAGATCCTTCCCAGGTCGGCCAGCACAGCTCCTTATCGTAAGTGCCTCGGCTCCTTTTATGTCGCACTGTGTTGGCAGTAAAGTTACAACTTTGCCGTGGATAAGCACTTGAACTTTGAGTTGCAAACAAAATAAGACCTCTAAAATAACCAAGGTAGACAAGCATTGTTGAAGGAGTGTAGATTTGATTGCTGCTAATAATGGTTATCCTAGGAATCTGTCTAGGAATCTGCAGTCGCTAAGGACAGTATATAGGAACAATATTTTAAATATTCCATTAAAACTTTATCTTTAACTTGATGGCAGAGTATGCACACTTTTTTTTAAAGTGCAACGTGTTATTAATAGGTGAGTGTTATTGTGTTGTAGCTCCTCTGAGAACGCACATTCCAGTGGGGTTGAGACAGCCAGCTCCAGTGACTCTGACAGCAGCTCAAGATCAGAGTCGGACAGTGAAAGCACCACCGGAGAACCGTCAGAACCTTTGGTGAACAGCTCAGTTAAACCTCAGGTAATGTGCCGCTGTACTATACTGGAGTCACAGAAGGACGGCTGAAGGACGTTCTTGATTCTCTGATGAACTCCTGTTGTGTCTTTTCCCAGGCCGGCGCTCCAGCAGTGAGCAATGACGTCTGGCAGCTGAGTCAGTTTATCAGGTTCAACCAACAGAACCCCAACACCGTCCACGTCTCCGAGAGCACGGCTCACACACCGCTCCCGTCTACTCCCAGCTCCAAACACTCCAGTGCAGAGGTGCTCGGCTCCTGCAGGGACTCCAAGCCTCAGCTTTCTAATCTACAAACGGAGCCTGTTGACGACCTGAACAAACCCCAGCAGCACAGCCAGAGCCACGAGAACAGCTGTCATCAGAACAGTAGCCATAACTGCCCTTCGCTTGAGCTCAGAAAACCGACATGTAAGACGCACACAAAACCAGCAAAGGAAGACTGCACAGATCACGGCGAGGCAGCGGTCAGTGTTAGGCGTGAGGAGACGTCTGTCACCAAAGAAGGCAGCGGTCAGTGTTAGGCGTGAGGAAACGTCTGTCACCAAAGACAAAGACCCGGGTTTAACTGACAGGCCCAAAGTAAAAATAAAAACAAAACATTGCAGGAAAAGCAATGAGAAGGACTCCAAGAAAGAGAGCAAAAGGACGACTAAACACACAGCTTCAAACAAACCAAAGGCAGGGTCAGAGCTAGATGTTAAGCTAGGCCCGCAAAGTGGGTGTACATCTTGTGGTAAGACGTATCCCGACCTCTGCTCCTGCCCCAGTCAAAGTCTTACTCAGTCTGACCACTTATCTCTACAACCACCAGTGAAAATCAACAAACCAAAGGAAGAGAAAACCAGCCGGAAAGACTCCAAGAAACCTCACAAAACAGCCCACAGTCAGCCGGGGAAGAGCAAGGGCGTCGTTAAGCCGCCTCAACTGTTGGTGGTGAAGATTGATCTAAGTCTGCTGTCCAGAGTCCCACGCGCATCTGGCGACCTGCAGGACGCCAACAGCAACGCAAAGAAAAAAGCAGTTGTTGTGAAGCCAAAAGGAACACAGAACCTGAACAAGAAAAGCTCAAAAGTGAGCGATGTGTGCACGGAGAGCAGCGGAGATCAAAACACTGAGGTCAGTTCTTATTTTAATGTGAGGTTTGTTGTTGTCTTCTAGGTGGAGGCGGACGGTAAACCTCACCACGGGAAAAAACGGAGACTAGAAGAAAACATCAACTCACCGGCTCATGTCTCTGCCAAACTCCAGTAAGTTTTTGTTTGAACCTCTCTGTCCATTTATTTGTCTTTTCTTTTTATATATATATATATACATTTCTTTTATTTATTATTGTTGAACCAAACAGTCACGTCTTCAGTGTTTCAGTTTGTTTACATCCACACACGTCTCAATTTACCCTTAAGAAAAAGAACAGCAAAATGATTGATGATTTATTCCTGTCTGTGTTTTCTGCAACAGAAGAAAAAAATACAAAGAGAACAGTGTTTAGAAACAAAAGTTACGCAAGAGATGGAGAAAAAAATAGAATGGAGGAGAGGATAAAAAACAGAGATTTACAGGGAGTTTAACTTGTCAGGTTGAGATTTTTTTAAATGTTTTTATTGTAGTTTAACTTGTCAGGTTGAGATTTTTTTTATTTTTTATTTTATTGTCATTTATTGTTTCTAGTTTTAATTAAGACATGACATCAGAAACCCACAGATGTGACCTCCAGGTGGGGCCCTTCACCTTAATCTCAGCAGTCAGGGAGTGTTAGACATGCAAACCTTCAGCTGGGAATCGTGTTGGACCACAGACAGATTGACAGGTCTCTATGACCAAGTCCTCAGACACTGTGTCCCACCATTTTCTCTCGAGTGGACTTTGGACATGCCTTTAAATTCGACGAGTGTTAGATGATAACATGAAGAGCTCTTGATTCTCAACGTCTCATTTCTGTAAACTTTGCCCACAGAAGTTGCAGCGGCGAGACAGAGGACAGGGGCAGAAAAAAAGCCAAGACAAACCCTGCGACTTCAACACACAAGGAAACTGCTCCAGAACCCAAATCTAAGAAACGCTCCTCTGTGGAGACCAGAGACCTCAGTAAGGAGAAGGTGAAGAGAATCGACTCAGGCCAACACAAGAAGAGGAGCGGAAAACGTCCAGGGAACCCAGACTCAGAAAAGGTGCCGTTCGAGACACCATGAGACTCCTCCATTTAATTACAGTATAATTCTATACTTCACAGACCAGTGTAGCTGTGCTGTAGTGACTCCACAGATATATGTCCGTCACATTATAATCAAGTGTCTGCTTTCATTTGACTATGGCAGTCTTTGAAAGGTTCCCTGAACACATCGTCCTCACAGTCCAACAAGGAGGCGTCCACCAGCAGACCCATGCTGAAGTTTGAAGACAGGTGAGTTTAGATGAGGTTTATTTAAACTACGTTTAAATCAATCTTGTTGTTTTGCTGTCAATGTTAAGCTTTTCAAAAATACAGTTTCATATTTTCATGATTTTAGCCCATGCAAACTCCAGTGCATGTTAAATATAATCCTGTCTGTCAACTGATGTCAATGACAACATCAACAATTGTCAATTATTATTATTATTAATTTATTATATATTGTGAAAGTAAAATACATAGGAGACAAAAAAATATCAAAACATTTTCCAACCCTATATATATACATATATACACACACATATATATACACATAAATATATATATATGGAAATGTTTGTTTACAGTTTTGATAACATTCTGAGGTGTTTAAATGCTAAACATTATTTATGCATTATTTTATTTGAATTGTTAAAACGTTATATTAAAATCCTATGGGTTTTTTTTTTTTTGGCCAGATTTTATATAAGGTTTAAAACAATGTAATTTTTTATGTTATTATTTTCTAGGAAAGCGAGTAAATGTATTTACAGCATGGATTTTTTTTTTTTAATTAATTCATCTTTTACTGGTTCTTTCTCCTACAGACAGTATCCAGTAAAACATTATGTAAAAGAGGCCAAAAAATTAAAGCATAAAGCAGATGCAGAGGTAACGTTTCACCTCTGCTTTCTTCTAAATGTATTATTTGACAGACACTGCAATACTGTACAACTACATTTGTTTTGTTTTCTTCTCATCTATTGCCACCCCCTCCCACCCCTGCAGTCAGATAAACTCAGCAAAGCGTTTAACTACGTGGAAGCAGCCATGTTCTTTGTAGAGAGCGGCATCGCCATGGAGAAGGATCCACAGATCTCCATGTCGTCTTACACCATGTTTGCTGACACGGTGGATCTCCTCAAATAGGAACTGTCTATTATTATTATTATTATTGTTGTTGTTGTTGTTTTAGTTATGTTTGGTTTTTAGGTATTTTCAACATTCCCTCTGTGTGAATGTAATTATTTGCCTGTTAATACAGTAGTTTCAAAGTGACAACATTAGAACTTTGGACATTTATCAAAATTCAATGAATGCATTTGATTTTTCTGTCACATTTTCCTCCTGCACAGATTTGTTTTGAAGCTCAAAAGTTCATCAGACTCTTCTGCGCCACCTTCAGAAAGAGACTTTATAGCACTATGGTAAGAAAGACTTTGTTCATACCTGTCACACATCGATTTGCTGCGGTGGTCGATGTAATCAATGACGGTCTGGCGAGTAATACTAGTAAAACAAAAACCTCTGTGAAGCTAACACTGTGGTATTGAATATGTCAGACTTTTTAAAAATATTTTTTTGTCATATTTAAACTATATTTTTAAATACTTTTTGACATATTTTGTTGTATTTTCTCTATATAAATTATTATTATTATTAACAACCAGTACTGATTATTTTATTTAAATGATTATTACAATTTGGAGAAAAAAAAATAAAATCACATATTTTTGTAAGGATTAATCTCACAGAAACATTTGAAGTTGTTGACCTGTAGATACAGACTTTTTTTTTTTTTAATTTTCCTGAATGTTAATGATTGTATGGACGGTGTCTGTGTCTTGTAGTTTGAAGTGCCAGTCACTCCTGCAGATGGCCATGTTTCGACACAAATATAAAACTGCTCTCAAGTATTCAAAGACTCTGGCGGAACATTTCACTGTGAGTACGAGTTATAGTTTTGAGATGATTAAAATCACACATTCATTAGACAGATAAAATAAAGACAAAACTCTTGGTCTTAGTAATACTTTATTTTTCTGTTCCATTATTCTCCCTAGACGTCACATCAGACTTCGGTCAGCACTACAAAGTGAGTCACCTATTATCAACTTTGACCTCTGACCCCACATATAAAAAAAATCTTCTGTTAAAATGACCTCCCTCTTTACCTCAACCCAGATTCGCCGTGACTCCGTCCCCGATGGCCGACATGCCGTCACCAGCCAACGCGTCCAGCAGCTCAGGTCCTGGTTCTAACCACAGTGGTGGTGGTTCTGGTGTCGGCAGCACGGTTGTTCCTCAGGGTGTTGAACAAATAATGTTCAACTACATCAACATCACCACGTTATTCTTGGGTGCTCACGAAATGTGGGAACAGGCAGAGGCCATGGCACAAAGAGGAAGTGGTAAGAACAGTCAGAAAAGGTTTTGGGTTTTTTTTAACTTTTTAATAACAATATAACAATAACAATTAGTTATATTAGGCTTTTTACTTTTAGTATGCTGCAATAAATGTGAAAATGACCACCTTGCAAATAATACAATTTTTAATCTGATTAAACACGATTATTTATGATTAATTGTTATCATAATCATGATTAATGCAGATTAAATAAAAAATTCCCAAATACGACAAAAACAGGTTTTTCATACATACGTTATCTCGGTGTTGTATCTGTCATCTTCCTCATTTTACTGAAGTACTCTGGCGCCCCCAGTGGAGGCCAACTCTTAAAACCACTGCCATTTTCTGGCGCCCCCAGTGGAGGCCAACTCTTTTTTTTGAAACCACTGCCATTTCCCAACCTTGTGCTACTTGTTGTAGAAAACAAAAAGTGGGTCTAATGTCTTGAATCTGTGTCTCAGGTCTGCTGTCTCTGCTGGACTCGTCTCTGGGTCCACTCACTCTCACATCGTCCATGAACACCGTGGTCCGTTATATGAGGCAGGGCATCCACTGGCTGAGACTGGACAGCCAGGCCAAAAGGTAAAGTGACCACCAGGCTGTTGTTACTGTTGGACCCCTGCACTGCCCCCACCAGGCTGCCTCCTCGTCACGGGGTCCGGTCCTGAGCTCCTCTTCAGATGAACGTCTTTCTTTTCCCCGTCTTTATTTCAAATGGACGTTTCTTTGAAGAGTTGACGCAGTCGTCATCTCGTGTTTGTTTTTAAGGCTGCTTTTGAGATTTACCAGTGAGGATGTTACCACACTGACCTTTGCACTTGTAATTTATTTGTTTTCCACTTCCCTGTGGGAGTCTTTCCTTCTCTGTGGCACTTTGTCAAAATCCAATCATTTCAGGGCTGATGTTTGAGGTGTGTTCACACTTGTGATGTTTGGTTTCTTCTGAAGTGAACCTTGTGGTTGGCGTCACATCCTGCAGGACATGTTCAGGGTGTAGCACCACTGCTCACCAAATCAAGACTTGTCCTTAGATGTAGAACTTTTGGGTCTCCACTCAAATCATTTTTTCACATTTTGCTTTTGCTACAGACTGAATTGACTCGAGTCCCACTGTTCTCCAGTGACTTGTCCTTGAGTGTTAAACCACTGGGACTCCAATCAGACCTGTTCTTCGGTGACACAAACTGTCTGGAAATTCAGATTTGACTCTTGGTGGCTTAGATGTAGTCCTGATGTGGAAGGACTGTAGAACGGGTCTCAAACTATTTTACGTGAATTTGACTTGAAGTCCAAGGACTCACTCGGACTCATCATAAACCCCCGATACAAAGACTACTAATTTGACTTGGACTTGAACCTGACTTGTGTGAGAACTCAGCCGGACTTGAACCAAACTTTTCTTTAGTGACTCTGACTTGGACACACACCCCTCCCCCCACAGACATTGTTCAAACTTTGTGTTATTTTGTAACCCTGGTCCCCTGACATGGACTTGATTCACAGAGATATCGGTACTTTGACCCTAAACTCCTTCCAGACTTATTTTGGACTTGACTTTACAAATTGTTCTTCTGCCTCAAACCTCAAATGTGGAAACTCAGTTGGACCGGATTTAAACTTTCCTTTAGTGACTCAGAGTCAGATTTGGAAACATGGGAACAGACTCAGACTTGACTGGTACTTCCTGTTCTGTGACTGAGACTCTGACTCTGAGTTCAACTCACAGAACTCAACTCAGTTAGCTCAGCTAGGACTTGATTGAAAGTTTTCTCAAATGACTTGGACTTAATCCTAAAAAAAATCTGTAGAATTAACTTTGAAAATAACTGGGAGCTCAGAAGACACGACGGCTCTAAGAACTTGACTGAAACACTTAATTAAGAGATTTGGGGAATTTAATGTCCACATTCTCGATTTGAAAAAGTCTCCTCAGGTTTGGAAAATAGTCATTTTTTCCCTGTGCTATAATAATGTAACGAAACCTAATTTTGCATTTTAAGAACCAAACTCCAAGTGTGAACACAGTCTCCACGTCCTGGTGTTTCCTCAGCAGCAGTTTTAAAAGGAATGTTGTCCAATGAACAGCGGCTTTAATTCAATTTGGACTGAAGTAAATGGAGACGTCGATCAGATTTAACCCAAAGTGCCGTTTGATGGTGGAGTCACTGACATCAAACAGTCTGAATGTAATGACCTGAAGGAGCTGAAGTCACCGAAAACCATAATGAACACAACCTGGAAGTAGAAACTAGTTTGATCTCATTTCTCTTAAGTTTCTCTGTTTTCAGTCTTCCTTTTTTTTCAGGATAGCCAGTAAAGTAAACATTTCTATGCCCTTTGATCACTGCAGTCCACAGCGAGCGTGTCACATGGTCAGAATCATGAAGGACTAATAATTAATGAAACCTGAGCTGCAGCCGCACGTGTGTATTTACACTGCATCTCAGTCGTGGATCCAGTTCTGACCTGGTCTTAAAGTTGAACCCCTGACAGGGCTTCAGGTCTTCGCCTTCATTAAAGCCTGACGTTTTGGAAATAATAAAAAAAAAAAGTAACTTCTGTCACTTCCCAGGCCTCCTCACAGAGCTTGACTCCACAGTATTGTCAGATTCATGTTTGTTCTCTTTTGTATTAATTTATTAACAATATCTATAATTTATTATCATCAGCCTTCATTTATTCTGAATTATCTAAGGAACCAGCCAAGCCTTTCTAGCCCACATCGACATCAATCATAATAAGAGACCAAGTAGCTACGTCCGTTTCTTATATACAGTCAACGCTCAAACAAAATGCTGGAAAAAAAAGGGATTAACTTCACTCGTCTCCACTTTCTGTACTTAGAAACGGGAATTTTCTCTGTCAGCACTAATCATTTTAAATTTCCTTTCTGGCTAAAGTGGAACCAAAAAAAAAAAAAAAATCACTGAAAGGTACACAGTGGTGTTCACTTTAGTTTTTGCACTTAGCAGTAGCCTAGCCTAGCCTTCTTACATGTTTCCTTCACTTAAGTTCAGTTTCCTTAAGGATAACGTCACCTAGGAGCAGATTAGGTTTTGTACAGGGAAAAAAAAAAAATTCCACCAAGCAATAAAGATTTGATTTTGTCGTTATTGAAGCAGCTCATGGGAAAATGTGATGAGTATGACTTGGTTTACATTTGATCCTCACGTCTCGGACTGAGCGCCCTGTACTTTCTCATTTGTCTTGTAAGTTCAGCGGTTGTTTCAAAGGGCTAAACAAGGACCAACCGAGTGTTCCTCACTTTATTTTCTCAGAAGGACAGATTAGATGCTATTTTTTAAGAAGTCACCGTGTGGACAGCTGCCCAGGAACAAGGGATTCTTCTCATTTTTACCTACGGATCATCTACAGGCGGCTGTATCACACCACACACACGGTGGTTCATAAACAACCGGCCGACGTCACCGTCTCTTTTCCTACTTTGTCGGATGTTGTTCTTTCCAATCTGTGGATTCATGTCATTGTGATCAGGCGGTGCCAAGGTTGGTTTACGCCTCGTCTACTGGAAAAATGATCAGGAAGGATTCTGAAGGACATTGATTTTGTTCTTTTTCATTTTGTGAAATATTTGAGGAATTTGTGTTGCAGTGTACACAGATGAATAAACACTGGATATAACACGCAATCTTTAATGTCATTATTTTTCTCAGAGTGCAAACAAAAAAACCCCAAAACATTTCATGTTTGCCTGATGTCACAAACGAACGTCAACACTGTTTGACTTGAACAAATCTTGAGGATTTTTCTGTCAGATTCGAATGTATGTACAATATCTTATCATAAACTCTGTGGACATCTTGAAGACGATTGTCAATGATTTAAAAATTTTGGCTTAAAAAAAAACATTTGACTGTACAAAACATGTCTGCAGTTCGCCTGTTTCACTCTGCTCCAAAGTTAGGATTGCTGAAATGAGGCTTCAACAGAAGAGGGGAAAAAAAGTTAATATTTATAAATGATAATACAGGAGGTCCTCGCTCGGTTTGCTATGTCCTCAACCCTCGACGGTGTTTCGTCATTACGCCATTTCCCATAAATGTAGTAAGAAAGTTTGTATCATTATTTAGACGTGTCGCGTTAAACAAATATCACACGGGAAGTAATTGGTGATAAGAGAGGACAAATATGTCGTCACGTGGAGATACACGCAGTGTCTGACAGTTTTGTTTACGTTCGTCGGTTGTTGGTCATAAACTGGATTATGCTACATTCGCTTTCTTTAGTTTGCGTTTTTTAAGGAAATTTTTGCCCTTCATTTTGGCTCCCAGGCGTAAATCAGACTCTTCTGATATTTTCGATATGTCCGAGATTATGATGTCACCACTGCGTTAGTGTAGCTGAGCGACATGGGTACTAATGTTCAGTTCAGTTTGTACGTCTCAAAAGTCGAGGACCCCCCGTAATTCTATTTCTTTTTCACAATACGTGTGGATTTCTGAACTTACCACATCTACTGTTGTTGAGGACTTTGACGGCCAACTCAAGGCTTTGACGTTATATCCTCGAACACTGAAGACGTAGTAAAGAGCTCCAACGATCAGGCTGCAAATCACCACGGCTGCAATGACGGCACCCGCGATCACCGCTCCTTCTGTACGACACGGGAAAAAAAAAAGATTTTTATTTTTCATTGCTAAAAAAACAAGAACAAATTTACATTTGATCCATTTATTAATTTTGCTGCTGTAAATTGTGCCATGTGATTGGTGGATTCAATTCTAACTAATTCTGTGCACAGTGAGGCAATCACAACAACAACAATAATAATAATGATTTAAACCAGAGGTCCCTGACCTATTTTGTAAATCAACTAATAAAAGTCCGCTCTGCAGTGATGGTTAATGAAACCAAAAAGACTGGGATGAAGGAAAAACCAGGGCCAGAAATAAAACAGTTTTTTTTATGCTGTGTTATTTTGGCACCAGGTCACACTTACGGTTGATATGTGGCCCGTCTGTGGGGAAAATGGGATTCCCGCCATCATCTGTGGTGTAATCTGTAATGAAGGCCATTATTTGATTGGTACTGAATCACTGCTTCATTGGGTCAAAACTTAACAGCAGTTATACAGCAATGGAAGTGATAATGAGGACCACATTGAGAATGTTACGAGATTTTCCCCATAACCGTGCAACTTTGTTCTTTTAACATTACGACTCTTTCTCGTAAACCTGCGACTTTTTCCTCATATTATTACCACTCTTTTTCTCATAAATGTGTGGCCTTTTTTCTTGTAATGTTCTGACTTTTTTCTCATGACTTTTTTCCCCCCATATTGTTGACTATTATAAACTTTTTTTTCTCATGTTACAACTTTTTTCTCAAACTTATGACTTTTTTTGTCATTGTGTTGACATTTGGCTAAAAATCTCAGATCACAAAGTCCTTACACTGCCGATGTCGACATGCAAAGCCTCTCTTCTGCAGACAGTTGTTGTCGTTCCAGCGTCCATCGTCGTACATCTCCACACAGTTCTCCTCGGCCACGTCACCAGGATGGAAGGCCGCGTTGGGTTCTCCAGGAGCCCAGTTCACGTAGCCAACGGACGTCTTATCTGTCCAGCCCCAGCCAACTAAAAAAATAGAAGCCCAAAGTTCATCCATGTGCTTTATCCCCCTAACCCTCTTTCATAGCTGCTTTCATATCCTCGTCATTTTGTCCACCTACAGTTTCGATCTCTGGTGAGTCCGATCCAGATGTTGTGTTTTTTGGTGTAGTTGAGGTTTCTGATGAACTCCACCTCTGCTCTGCTGTGGATGGACACCAGCTCTGCTTTGGCTTCTTGGCAGTAGTGTCGAGAGTCGGGCCAGGAGTAGCCCTTCTCACTGTTGTACACTAGGTAACAGTAGCGACCGTAGGGAATCCAGAAGGGCAAACACTTTCCATCGCCGGGGGCAGGAGTCGGAGGTGGGGTTTCTGAGATCACATTCAGACACATAGAACACGAACGCTTACAGATTCAGTTTCAATACAGTTTCTGTTCACAAGGTCATGTAGTTACTGACCCCTTATCCATTATGAAATGTAAAACTAATGATGAGCTAAAGCTATATATTAGCAAGTTTCTGTTCACAAGGTCATGTAGTTACGTAGAAATGTAGAAAACTGAGCAACTCAGCTGAGAGATTTCAAGGTTGAATTAAATGTTTGGAGTGTGTGACTTGAGTTGAACCTCTGGTGATTTTGCAGATGTAGGGTTTGGCCACTTCACACTTGGTGTCGTTCCAGGTTCCATAGAAGAATCGTGAAACCAGCATGCTCACACAGCCCTCATCCTTGATGTTAGTGGGCTCTCCTGGACCCCACTGAGTGAAGAACACTGGCCAGCCGTCGGACCAGTAGTACGAGCCATCGTCCTGGGTTAGAAACGCAGCAACAGAACACTTTAAAAGTCTGGTCTTAATGAGAGACGCTGAAACTTTGGACATTTTTCAACTGCAACAAATATTACATCATATACTGTACATGTTGACACATGCAGCAGATTATAGTATAGCGTAATTTACGTCATATATATGTGTGTATATGTATATTTATACACACATGTATGTATGTACGTAAATGTATGTATGTAAATATATTTCATATGCTGTATATATGTACGTATAACTCACATAACTAAAACCTAACACATTTATATAAAATAAAATATAAAATTGGCCAAAATGTAGTTAATGAGAAAAACATAATTATTATTATCATAAATCATGCAAAAAGTGTTTTTAGGCCCATAAATTAAATACTTTAGAGCAGGGCCGTCATGATGCAAAGAAGTACGAATATATCAGATACATTTTAATATTTAATGAAATATAATTTCAAGTGGGCCGGATTAAAACCCCAAGAGGGCCGGTTTTGGCCCACGGGTCTTATGTTTGACACCCCTGCTTTAGATTATTATTAAGTTAGTATTTACTCATTAGAGAGACAGGCCCAGTTAGAAAATATTTTATATTATTTAGTTTACTGTGTACTTATTCGCTCTTATATATATATATAATTTTGTCATACAGTCTAATTTGGGCCCCACCTTGCGCCGGAGTCCAATCCACACGTCAGACTTGGCCTGCTGCACCACTATGGAGACGAAGGCCTGGTCGTAGCTCAAGTCGATGCTGACCAGGTTTCCACCCTCCTGTTTGCACGCTGCTTGGGCTGCGTCCCATGGTGTGGGCTCATGCACCAGCTTGTAGCAGTTCTGGTACCAGGGTACGTAGTCAGGGGGGCAGGAGGTGGGTGTCGGGGGTGGAGGGCCGGTGCTGTTTGCTGGTGTGGGGAAAACATGGGGATGAATTGGAGTGAAGAGCAGATGATTTTATATAATTCAGTGTTTTACGTGAGTGGTGATGACTGACATTTCCCCTTGTAGCAAACAAAGCTGTGTTCCTTGTGACAGGCGTCGTCGTTCCATTTACCAGTCACCAGGGGGCCGTGAGCCATCGCTACACAGTCTTCCTGAGGAGGGAATAGAACATTAGTTATGTAGCTATCTCGAAATTCAACTTTGCAACACATCGTTCTCAAGGCTAAATACCAGAACTTTCCATCAGCCTGTTAGAACTGAAGACGTTTTTTTTTTGACCAACTTTTCAAGAAACTAAACCGGTCCAGTCCAAAGGTTGACGACCACAGTTGGTAATCAAACCCCCAACATTGTGACTAAAATAGGACCTACAGTACTCTGAAAGACAACTAATGTCCCCTCACCGCTCCTCCTGCGTTGTTTGGTTCATTCTGGTTCCAGTTGGTGTACAGCACTGGGCTGACGCCGTCGCTCCAGGTGTATTGGTTTTCATTTAAGAGATCTGACAGACCAATCCACGTGGGCAGCTCCAGGTCCCTCAGGTAACTGGCCACAAAGTCTACCAGGACAGAGAGGGAGATTTGAATGTAGTCAAAAGGATTTACAACATGTGAAATTGTTTTCTTACCATTTTCATACTGGTCATCAATGACTGCCAACTCTCCTCCTTGTTCCTGGCACCAACTCCGAGCGTACGTCCAGTTGGCTTTCAAGTCATTTTTCTTCCCTTTGAATATGAAGCACTTGTTCCTGAAACGCAACCATCCTTGAAGGAAGAACAGAAGGGGAGGACAGAGGACACAGTAAGTTTCAAGGGAGATGACAGCACTTCTTGTGCAACTTTACACCACAAGATGTCACTGTGAATTACTGATGAGTTATCATAGTACTGCAGTGGATCTTATGTATGATCTATTAGTCTATTAAATGATGTATTTAAAGTCTCTTAGACGTTTCGTGAGTCTCCCACATATATTGACAGAAGTTTCCTGATGCGCAGAAATTAAATCAAATGTCCTGAGGGTTCGTGTGAAGCGGGGAAAATATGACACCATGCGCCTAATTGTGGTACTGAACGAGTGTTACTATTCATGAGCTACAATTTTCAAAACATACGTTGTGATTGGTTGATTTTGTCGAGCAGACCAATCAGTTTTCAGAGTAGGCGGGCCTTGACCTGTTTTCCATTGCACCGGAAATAAATTAATTATCTTGTTAAAACGTCAGTTTTAACCACCGTATTAGCAATTATTCTAAAAAAGTACAACACCTTGACTCCTTAATACATGTCTGAAGTAATTTATTAGTTCGTCTTCACACGTGCTTCTCTCCGACCTATCGTACGACGACGTTATACTTGAGGAAAACGCTCATGTCGACAAGCGACGTAAATAATGACAAAAGACACGCGGTTTCCAGGTATAACTATTTCTATGAATAGTAGTTGGCTGGTTGTCAATATTTAAAATATAAAATAGGTTTAAATGAATTTAATTTTGGTCCGTTGTTGTCCACAGTTATTTCCTGCTGGTCACCTGCAGGACAGTATCCCTGCCAGGGCTGTGTGGGTGCAGGAGTGGTGTGAATGTCTCCGGGGAACTTCTTGCAAAGGTAACCTGCAGTTCGGCCACAGTTGGCGTCGTTCCATCCACCTTAACAAAACATAAATTATTGCCAAAAGGCGTTCAGTAAACCTGGTATTTAAACACAGAAGTATTTTAACTAGAGAAAACCCCGCAGTACCTTGATGTCTGTTAAACTGAACACACTGCTCCTCCCCGTTAGCGTTGTTGGGCTCACCTGAAGCCCAGTGAGTGTAGGTCACAGGGGACTGGTCCACCCACCTGTGGACACAAAACACACACATCTTTGGTCTTTTGGATGTGCAGATATGAAAAAAATAAAATAAAATTGCTGTGTCCTCCAATGAAGATTGATTCTTTAGTTTCCACCAGATGGAATCACATACATACATGTATTGTGCACTTGCGATGCCAAACACCCGCATCCCAATCCAGGATGCAGCCACCTTCCCTGTCCCAACCTGGAGGAAGAACCCATCTTACAGATCACAGGTTTCACACAGCTAATGAAGAGATAGCAGTCGTGTAAATAAGTCAGAGACGTACCATGCTGTTGACAAAGGCCTGTTCGTTACTGTTGAGGATGGAGACGAGGGAGGCGTTCTCATGGTAGCAGCGAACCATGGCGGTGTGAAAGTCCACCACGTTAGTGTCGTTGTAGTAATAACAGATGTTGTTATTCTTCCTCCAGCCTGGGTTGGCTCCACAGTCAGGAGCTGGAATAGCAAGGGGTGATGTTGGTTTTATGAATGGTGCTGAGATTTTACATGATCTATTTTAAAGTTGTAAGACACTCTTCTTTTTCAAAATTATGGGAGAAATATTTTGTTTGGACAAACCTCCTTTCTCTTATTGTTATGAATACGCTGCAACATTAGCCAACAATTCTTTTTGTATACTTCATAGACATATACTTTTCACTCTTCCGTAGATGCTTTTAGATTTTTTTAGCTACTAAGTTAGGCTATTTTCAGAATATAATTTTCTTTGAATAAAAACACGATTGTCTCCTCCTCTTTGTCTCTCATAGTGAGAGCTTTTTATGATGTGTAAAACAGCGCCTCTCTAAATACCATGGTAAATAAGCGCTGAAATCATGGTACTGCACCCTGTTTACCTTTAAACTAACTCTGCAGTTAATTTATATGCTAATCTTTAGCCTCAACATAATCTGTAGCTTGTCTAATTTTAAAAACTTTTTTAAAGAGATGCCCCCAATTGTATTGATTTTTACTGAATATTTGCAACATCCAGCTAAAACCAGGCATTTTATGACAGTGAGAGATTTAAAGGACATAATCTGATGTTTTGTTTAGAAAAAAATCCCCAACATCCCATATTGATTTATATCCTTAGTTCCATCGCAGCTTCTCGCCTCCATTAACTTGACCTCTTGTCTCATTTTACCTGGGATTGGAGGTGGAGTCACTGGGGGCGGGACGGGGGTCTTTCCTTTAGTAATCATGCATATCCAGTCCTGGTGAGCGTCACAGTTGAGATCGTTCCACCACGACTGTGTCCCGTTGGTGTTGCTCATCATCTCCACACACTCCTCCCGTCCCTCATGATCGTTTGGTTCACCATGTCCCCAGTTGGTGTGAGACACAGGTGTGCCGTCGCTCCAGGAGTACCCTATTCCAAAATATATGTTTAGGTTTTTATTATGGATGTCCGATATTAACTTTTTGCCGATATGCCAATATATGTCTTAACACTTAATTTCAGATTCCAATATCAACCAATAGCGATATCGGCCTGGTAATATTTATTTATTTATCTGTACAAACCATTGTACGAGTATGAGATTAATTAAATGAGCTGCAATGCTGCCATCTAGTGAGCTTTGCTTTAATATAGAACTGTTTATTCCCAATACTACTTTTAGAGCACACATCATTTGCCGAAACCCAGGCATTGCGTTTTTCGGGTTTTCATTATCAGAGGAAAAAACAATAACAATTCTTACAGATTTTACATAATTATGCTGATATTGAACACACATCTTTAAACATACCTCCTTCAACGGAGTTGCGTTTGAGGCCGATCCACTTGCTGCTGGCCTTGCTGTACAGAGACAGAAAGTCTTCCTCCTCCTGGTTGTGGATGCTGACCAGGTCTCCTCCTCTGGCCACACAGTCCTCACGTGCTGCTCCCCAGCTTTTCTTTGAGGACCAGTCCACATTGTGGAATAGCTGTATGTAACAAAATAGAACATTAGTGAATGGAGATCTCATTAGCTTTTGATGAATAACTTTCTGACGTACCTTGTAACAGTTCCTGAAGTGAGGCAGCGCGGTCCAGCCTTCAGAACAGCCCTGTGATGGAGGAGGGGTCGGGGGTCTGGTGGGTGGGCTGATGTCAGGTCTAGGTTTCTCACATATGAAGGCATATTTCTCTGAGCATGGTTTGTCATCCCAGAATCCTCCAGGCTGCCCGGTTGTCATCGCCACACATGTACCCTCTCCGTTATCTGGGGACAAAAGAGGAGTTTCTGACGTGTCCTTGTTTCCCTGTCCATTCAGTGAAGTAGTCACAATAATCCAACCTGGCTGGTCTCTGTCCCAGTGAGTGAAGGTGACAGGGGACCCATTGTCCCAGATGTAGTCCACTCCCCCACCGTCCCCACCATGAGCTCGCAGGCCAAGCCACCAGAACCCAGTCCTTCCTGCCAACACTACTGTGAAGTGTGCTTGTTCATAACTGCAGTGAAACACACAAAAACAGGAGGGCTATTTTAAAGATATTGGTATGATGACTATTTGCAAAAATATATAAGAGTAGAATGGGAGACACAGCATTCAGCTGCCAGGCTCCCCTCCTCAGGAACGTTGACATCACACAATTGTGTTTTGTGAATTTGGCCGGACTCACATGTCTCCAATGTGCAGCAGGACGCCATCTTTCTCGGTGCAGAAGGTTTTAGCCTCGGTCCAGGTCTTGACCGACTCCTCCATCCAGTAACAGGAGTAGCCGTATGCACTCCAGCCCTGTATAAGATTCATGAGTCCTACATGTTTACACACACACTGTGGTTGAACAGGAAACAGTGACATTAACATATCATACCGCAGGACAACCGTACACCGTGGGCTGCACAGAGGGCAGGGGGTAATGGTCTTTGGGCATCTTGCATATGTAGCTGTTGAGCTCTGTACAGGGTTTGTCATTCCATCGACCAGTCTGCAGAAAAAAACCCATCAATTAAATCGTTTTTTGATTGTACAAATTATTATTATTTATTATATTTATTATATATTTATGTATTATTGTCCTCCATTGCTGTCAAACTCACTGTGTTCCACATCTCTACGCAGTCTTCGTTGAAGCCCTCGTGATTGTTTGGTTCTCCGGGAGCCCAGTGGGTGAAGGTGGTCATGTGTTCATCTGACCACGTGAAAAAGCCTTGGACCTTTAGGTCATTTAGTCCAATCCACGTATCACTGGTCACTGTAAAGGACAAGTGCCAAAAAAGTGTAGACCTCATCTTGATATGATTATGGAGCCAAACACATGTCAAGTCTCTATATATGCAGATGACTATCTGTTTTAAATGGGAATGAGGGAGGTTTTTATTCACCCATTGTTTTGTATGTTTTACCTCAGTGTTTTGTCCGTCTGCTAATAGTCACATACAAGGATCATCAGGTCATTTGTGTTTTTGTGTATTTTTTGCAGATTCTTACATAAATACAGATAACTTTCCAACCAGCTCTGCTCAACCATGGAGAGGATGGACACCAGATCAGCTCCCAACTTCCTGCAGCTTTCCCGTGCGTCGTGCCAGGTTTTTTTGTCACTGAAAGCCTTGTAGCAGAAATCACCAAACTCATGCCAGTCTGGTCCCGAGCACCTGAGCTCTGCCGATAGGGAGTAATTAATCCAGATTGAAGATGAGAAAATTGGACGATTGATGTTTGAGGTCTGTACAGTCATTCTTTTTTTTTCTTGTTTTTGTTGCTTATTCCAATGTTTTAGACATTTTGGAAAATTTAAAGGCAGGAATGAAATTCCAAAGTATTAAAAACTCACCAATGGAAATATTCTTAATTTGTAGGACTGCAAACAAGTCAACTCACCGCCATCTGCAAAAGTGAAGGAAACCTCGAAGTTCCCGTCAAACCTAAAGAAAAACGCAACACCTCAAAACAGTGAGTCAAAATCTAATAAGGAGAAACTCAACAACAGCTCAATGGAAGGGTGATTTATTTGAGGAAACTCAGCCACGTACTCTCTGGAGGTGATCCCATTCCTGGTGGAACCTGTGTAGAAGTCCTGTCCTGGAGCTTTCAACAAGGTGCAGTCTCCTCCATTTTCATTGAGGACAATTCCAGCATGGATGGCTGCTGCACAGATGTTGGAGTCCTGTCATGAAGGATCATGTGTTAAGATTGTCATAGATTTTTATTTTATATGTTGTATTAAAGCATTTATTCGACGATGAAGAAACTTACCCCACGATATGTGGTCGTACCGAAAACTTCATAATTTTCTTTGGCACAATGTGCTGGACAGTGGACACTGAATGAGACATGAGAGTAAAGATTTCTCACTGTGTAGCCAATGGAAATTCATGAACTAAAGACACCAAAGAGAAGAATATAAAATAATTTTTTGGAAATTCATGAACTAAAGACACCAAAAGGAAGAATATAAAAAAAAAAGAATCTTTTCAAATGTGAGATGACGTAACTTACGTCATTTTGTCATTGAAGGAGTTAAAGTTGGCCTTGCTGGAGCATCTAACGGCATCTGTAAAATCATACGTTGCGTTAATTTTTATTATTTTTTGCCATGCATGACATCACAGCAGATGTTTGTTGTAATAACTGCTCTCTTACAGTCAGGGGTGCACCCCAAAGCATCAAAACGCAGTCCTGTCTGTCCGCTGTATTCCAGTGGAAGGATACGGACGTACTTTGCGGACACAGGTGTTCCCATCAGCTGAGTGTCCACGGTGTTCCGATCAGTTGAGCCTGGGAAAAACTGCAAACAAAGAGGGTACCTTTTTGTTTTGTAACCACAATACCTTGATGTTTTTAAGGTGTTAGTCTCTGTCTCTTCACCTCTCCGTCAGCAGTGTAATCTGTCCAGGTGTTTCCATCCATACTGTGTTTGATCCTGAACTTAGTGACCCAGTGGTCGTTTTGAGGACAACCTTGGATGGCGATCCCTGTTACTTTTCTGATGGGACCCAGGTTCACCTGGATCCAGCTTGAGCTTGCTGGAGACAGAAGCAGATTAAATATTGTGTATATTATAAAGTATATTTCTGCTTAAACTTTTTAATTGTCCTTTAATTTTTTGTTTATACATGCACTGGGTAGCTGTGGATTAATCAGGATAGATTAACATGCCTAAATAATACTTTTTTTCTGTATATTGCTGGAAAAGAAAGACAATTCCCAGCAGATAAATGGTTCTGTTTCACAGCTTTATTAACTAAATTGTGGAATGATTAATATGGGAAAAGTCTTTAAGTTCATGAGTTAGAATAAAAAAAAAATCGATTAATTTCACTAATTGATTTTTGCCATTTGTATGACGGCTCCAGTAAAGTTTCATTCATTTATCTCATCTCATTCTCACTGTTTTAATACAAATATAAACTTAGTTTTCCTTACGGCTTCCTGAAGGCATCCAACAGGAATTTCCATTCAGTCTGGCTTTATCAGGAGTGAAACCACCAGTGGAGGAAGAAGCAGTGAGCTGAGAGTCAGTGACCAGTCCATCCTCAACACCCAGGCCGTGCAGACACACTGAGGGCAGAGAAACCACAACACCAGGAGACGGTCAGATGATGATGATGGTGATGAAGAAGTTCAGGATGTCTGGTGAAGTAGAATAACCTTCTTGTTCACAGCTGTAGACAATCTCCAGATATTTGGAGACAGTTGGACAGGGGTCCTGGTCCACATGAGCGTATGCGAAACAAAAGCGACGATTGTCACAGATCTTTCGAATCAAAGGGAGGACGCCATCTACTGTGCAGGTTCCTGCAGAACATGGGATGAGCATGAAGCAGTGATAAGGTACCAGTTTTCCAAATACTGTTCAAAACTCTTCCACAGCACCTCCTGAATCTCCCAGGTGTGGACAGATATCGTCTTTTTTTCGTCCGTAGAAGGCAGACTGGATGTTTATGGCACTTTCCTCTGGACAGTGAAGGACAGCAGATGAGCCCTCACACACCAGTGCTGTCATGAAACCTGCATGGAAAAGTTCACCTCTGGATATATGAAGTCAGCACAGACATGTATGGTCCTACTGGAGGTGAGTGTCAGAAAGTCAGTGTCAATCTTTAGATGTAGTTACCATCATGGGGTGGAGGAGGCTCAGGAGTCCGTCCTAAAAGAAGGATACATGAATAATGAGTTTAAACACGTACAGTACCAACATTCTGAATGTTATACAAGGGCGGCAGGTGGCACTGAGTCCATCCTCAAACTCAATGACAAATTGATTTCTGAAGCCAACTAAATTAAGTATTTTATTTTTGACAACTTCTTAAAATCAGAGTATACGTACCAAATTCAAGAAATACAAAAAGGTTTTTTTTAATATCAGAATTTTGAGATTAAACAGCCTAAATTGTAAAATATGAAGAAAAGATTTTAATAATATGCTTAATAAAAAAAAATAGTTTAAACTTTTAATAATATGCTTAATAAAAAAAAAAAGTTTAACAACTGTTTAAAATAGTTTAAATGTGAATGACATCATCACTTCTTAGATTTAATCTTGAAATTAAGGAGAAAGAAAAAGGCACAAAATCTCAAAAGCTAATCCTTTGGTTCTAGGATTGTTGACTTCATGTCTATAAACTTTGGTGTACTAGGTCACTAAGTTATGGCTAATCTTTCATGCATTTGGATTCATGTTCTAAATATTTGTGTTTTCAGTGATGATGTTTTTCATCAGGTCAGTTCTGTCCTCTGAGTAAAGAGCCATGGCCAACATCTCACCTCTCTTCTTGCAGATGTATCCTCGCTTGTATTCACAGACGTCATCATTCCAATAACCATCATTAATGTACATGGAGAGGCAGTCTTCACCAAAATAGTCATCTGGATTACCTGTGAAGAAAGTCAAGAAATGAACTAAAAAAATGTTGTTTTCCTGAAGGAAATTGTCTCGGAAAATTTGTCCGACCAAGTTAAGTTCACATTAACCTTCGGCCCAGCGAACATATCTGAAAGGAGAACCGTCTGTCCACTCCCAGCCTCCTTCATTGACGGCGTCATGACCTCCCATCCACAGGGAGATCCCTGTAGGACTGTTCTGGACAATACCTCAGAGGGAACAATGAACAAATAAGTAAAGCCATGCAGTGTGGTCCAAGATGTAGTCAGACTTCCTCCCGTCTTTCTCCCTTTTCCCTCCACTAGTGTACTGTTAGTTAGTGGTTCGTGCATGAACATGTCCATCCCTTCATGACTGCACCTTATGATTAAAAGGCTGCCACCAAGAGGATGACAGGCCACATGACAACACAGGCCAATAATCTCAGATGTTTTTTTTAGATAAGCCTAGTTTGTCTTAGTATTAGATGCAGATCAGTGGTGTCAAGCATACGGTCCGCAGGCCAAAACTGGCCC
>NC_024320.1:27588242-27626615 GCF_000523025.1 Cynoglossus semilaevis
GAAGCTGACCTGGCCCAGATGTCGGGGGCTGAGGAGGAGGACCTGCTCCTTTGGCTGCGGATTTCAAAGAACATTAAGTCAAAGGGAAGAGCATTGAGGTTTTGACTAGTGAGAGTGTCAGACCTTTTTTGCAGACATATTCCTTTGAGGCAGTGCAGATGTCATCGTTGAGCTTCCCAGCGTTCTGGTGGTTCATCCCTCGGATGTGGACACAGTCCTCATTGTTCTGCAAGTTGTCAGGCTGGTTGGGTTCCCACAGAACAAAGTCCTGAGAGACGCACAGCACAACGCAACAGATCAGCTCAGAGCAAAATAGTCAAAATAATCCTCTGCAGCGCCCCCTGTTGGTAGATAGGATTGTTGACGCCCCCACCAACACAAGTTGACACATTAGGATGTTTTAAGACAGCAGATTAATAGTTTAACTGTGCAGAGGTAAAATGAGGCGATCACATTGTACCAAACCCCCCCTTTTTTTTAACCAAAACACCAGTGCCCTCTAGCAGCTGTCAGTGTGAAAATAACAAATGTGAAATATATTTTAATATATAGGTCGCACCTAAGTATAAGTTGCAAACCCAGCCAAAGGAGTGAAAAAAAGTGTGACTTATAGTCCAGAAAATTCAGTATTTTTAAATTAATTTCTTGGGTATAACAGAGGACCCGTCCATCTTATTACTCACCACAGGAGTTCCATCGGTGTACACCCACTGGTTTTCAACATGGATGTCGTTCAGTCCAGTCCAGGCCTCTGCCGGCATGTGGGCTGCAGATTAACCAATAGGGATGTTGATTAGAATTCCAAAGTATTCTTTTTATTATTGACTTGAGTTAAGCACAGGTGGCTGCTGACCAGTCAGAAAGCTGAGCTCTTCTTCTGAATGGAAGCTGACCAGGTGACCCTGCTCACTGGTACAGTGATCCTCAGCATCTTGCCAACTTTTCACTGTCTCTGTCTCAAAGTGATAACAGAAGTCTCTGTACAGCAGATACCCGTTGTCACAGTGGGAGTCTGCAGGGAACATGAAGCACCTGTAAATACTAAATGTTTTTAACAGTGCTGTGTTGGAAAATGATTGTTGATCCCACTGACCAGGAGCTGGAGTTGGTTTAGGATTCTGTCCACCTGTCATCTCACAGATGTAACCGAGGCTCCTGAAGCAGTTGGTGGTTTCCCACGGGCCGTCATAGTTTCCTGCAACAGAGTTTTGAACTTGGCTGGTGCAGAAAAAAACGTGTTAAATTAATCTGAGAAAAGACGTTTCAGTGTCAGTCCTTACCTGTGAAGATCTGCCCACAGTCCCAGATACCTACGGTGTTCACTGGCCAACCAGGACCATAGTTAGAAAACTGAACCGTGCTTTTATCCACCCATTTGAATTCTCCATCTTTGTCCTTATCTGGTAATACCAGTGTAAAATATAGATAAATATGTCACAAATAATATACAATTAAGACATAAAATCTCCTTGTATTCTGTATGTTGCTCGATAAGAAGTAAAAAAGTCAACAATAACAATAGAAAAAAATCTATTGTTAACCTGAAAGACCGATCCAAATGTCAGGAATGTCCACTTGGTGGAAGTCAGGGAGTTTGCCATTGATGAAGTACTGTTCGTCCTGACTGCAAAATATATATATATATATATATATTAATCACAACCATTAGTAAATAATTTAGTAAATAATCTATCTATCTATCTATCTATCTATCCATCTATCCATCTATCCATCTATCTATCTATCTATCTATCTATCTATCTGTCTATCTGTTTGTCTGTCTGTCTGTCAGCCATGTTCCCTTCTGTATTCTGTGTCATGTTTTACCTCCATCTTTGTTTTTTGATTGGCTGCCTCTGCCCAATATCTTTCACCTGTGTTCTTCCCCTGGCTTCACTCTCTGTTCATCACTGCTCACGTGGTTTACCAACCACGCTGCCCTTGTACTTTCATTCACAGACTTTGTAAGTACCTTGTCTTCTAGTTTAGACTTTTTTATACTCAGAGTAAACTGTACTGAGGTTCTGTAGCCTGCTTTCAAACACCAACTTCATGATATAGTTTAGCCACTTAGCCTGCTAGCTTCTTTGAGGGAATGTTTAAGTTCTGAAAACTCGAGTTATGTTTATGCTGAATTGTGTAATAAAAACGAATTGATAAAATTTTATGAAAATCAACCATTTATGACATTTCCAATGGGGCTACAGGAAGTATGGACATATGTGTCAGATGATGCTAAGCTACTGTTTAAACCCCAAAGAAGCTACAAAGATAGCACATGTAGCTAACCTGGGCTATGGAAACTGCCTTTACTGTACCCCTAAGACTAATGGCATACTTTTATATATACATTTTCAATTTTTTCGAGAATTGAAGGAGGCCAGATGGGGGGAAAAAAAAGTTCTAAGTTTGTCTGAAATTAAGCTCTTACATTTCTGTTTCTCAGAATTTTGTAAAATGCTTATTTTATGATATTTCATGCATTGTATTAGTGTATATTAGTTCTTAAAATAGCTACTTGACAGCATAGCTACAGTATATCACAGATGTTTATGGTATTTTATTAATTTGTTAGCAGTTACAGACCAGTTTTAATATGGGATTAAGATACAAGTAAATGGGGTTTTAACATCAGCAATGCTAACAGTAAAGTCAGTTCATACCTGTTGATGATGAGTAAGTGAGCCCCCACATCAGAGCACCTGGTGAAGGCCTCGTGCCATGTGGTCAGAAGATTAATATTACTGACCAACCAGTAACAACTGCCAGAGAAGCTCAGCCAGCCAGAAGGACAAATGGCTGCAAATTACATAGGGAAGAAATAAAATAAAATAAAAATTCAAATCCATTCTATGCATAAAACTGAAACTTGTTCTTTTTTCTTTTTTTCTTTATCTTACTGTTTAGTGGTCGTTTACACATGTATGGGCGCTCATATCTGCACTGGTGTGAGCGCCATTTCCCATAATCACCAGATGAATCTTTGATGACTGCAGCACATGAGCCTGACTGCTGATCACTGTTTAGGAAAAGACGTGTGTGAATCAAAACTGCACACACATTTATTACTAATTAATTCTAATTATGGTGTCTTGGTACAGTTAAGTCTTACACCGTAGGTTCACCAGTAGCCCAGTTTGTGTAAGAGGCTGTGACTGAGTCAGACCATTTAAACTGGGTGTTTCCTGCAGTAACTTGACAAGAAATCTGGGTGCACGTCTGAAGGAGGAAAACAAACTCATCTTTATGCTGATAATAAGAAATATCGTGTAAAAAACAAAACAAAAAAATAACCAAACAAATTTGCATTTTTCATTTCCTCTCACCAGTGTGGAGAATCCAATCCAAGGGTCCAACATTGAATTGTCCAACTGTCCCAGCAGGAACTGCTGCTCTTCTGTGTTGACTATGGACACCAGGTCTCCTCCTTCTTGCACACAATCATGTCTGGCAGCGTTCCAAGTCTTCCTGGCGTCGGCCTTGAACTTGTAGCAGTTTGAGCCGAATGGTGTCCAGCCAGCGCTGAGATCACACTGTGGACTAGGATTGGCTGAGGACATGAAACATGAAGTAAAGGTAAGGCTTATTTCTGATTTATGTGTTAAGATAGGATTCCACTCATGTATGTATTACTCCTGAGCAATAATAATAATAATAACCATGTTTCTAAATGTTGGGGAAATGTGTTCTGACCAAAGAGTTTCTAAACATCAAAAAGTTAGTTTTGGATAAAAATGATGAAATTCTACTCTAGCAGACAACAGTAGACAAGGTTGGTACTTCCTGTGTTGTTTGGAATGATATATATTCTCCTATCCATGCCTAACAAAAATACATACTACAACAGAAAATATTCAACTAATCCTGTAAACTGTACCTTTAAACCAGTGTTTCCCAAACTTGTTTTTCTGGGGACCCATAGTTTAAAAGTCACAAATCTTCCCGACCCAAGTCAATAAACATTATTTGTAAACTCCTGGAAAACATGATGTGAGACGACCTAAAAATAAAGTCTCTTGCGACCCCTCTGAGGGTTGCAACCCAGTCTTTGGGAAACAATGCTTTAAACAACAAAAAAGGAACCAGAGGGGACAAACTTCTTACAATAATTCATGATCCTTTGTTACTAAGTACTATGGTGCAATTCAAATTATAAAAAAACACCACAGGTTTAAATGTATTTAAAAAGAGAGAGAATTAAAAAGAGCATTTTTGTAGGTTAACGTACGATTGACATGTTTGCAGATGTACTTTCTCTCACTACTGCACTTGTCATCATTCCATTGTCCATAGTTGTATCCTACCACCTGACCACAGTCTTCATCATCCCAGTTATCAGGCTGTCCGTGCATCCAGTAACTGTGCAGAAAAAAAAATCTGTCAGAAATAAACACATCATTTGGATGATTGACGGGTTAGTTGATCGTAGTAGTACTTACGACAGATGTTCTATGAACTGCGTTCCATCACTCCACTGATAGACTCCCTCTGTGACCCGGTCATTCAGACCAAACCAGTAGATGTCCGATCCGATTTGTGTTCTCAGCCACATCTACAGATAATTCACAACAATACAGTAACCTAGTACGACATACATGTGGGACATGGTATTCAGTACTTCAACAACTTGCTGCCGTGTTTTTCCTCACCCTCTCTTGAATGTCCTGAATACTCATTAAGTTACTCCTCTGCCCCAGACAGTATGCATTAGCGTCCAGCCAGGACTTTTGATCCGTTGAAAAATAGTAACAATTGTTCTTATATATCCTCCAGCCGGCGTGACACTGGCACTGAGCTGAAAATACATTGTGAATAAAAAATAGATCTGAGGATTTGCAGTAACACACGTTAAAACACAGACTATGGAAAAAAAGAGACAATTTTGTTTAAGTTTTTTTTTTTGTTGCAAATGGTAGGCTCTTTTTTAAGTTTTTGGGAAAATGCTATTACTATGCTAATATTATGTAGCAGTGTTGCTAGTCTATTTTGTTTACTAATGTGACCTACTCTATAAAATATTTATGTATATATACATATATATATATAACACACACATATTTGCACACTGAATACCTTCTGGCCAATTATATATATTAAAAATTGTATTTGTAAAAATATAAATATAAAACACACACACACACAAATTGTATTTGTAAATTTTTTTTTAGCTATTTTCTGACTGACTTTTCTGTCTTGGCTAACCTCCTAAGCTACATTTGGGCTAACTATGTGATATCGCCAGGGGTTAAAATATAGCAATGCGTGCTATATTTTGGCTAATATATATATTTCTCAAGATTTGGGCTAAATCATAATTTATATTTATAATTTAATATTATATAGCCTCTGTGCACCGCAAAGAAAATGGAATTAAAAGGTGATTTAAAGCCTAATCCTTGACTTTTCTAGTAAAATAAAACAATTTCAATATCCCACTCTATGTTCAGAGGAGTTAGTATATCAACTATATCAGCGTTTAATTTGATGATCCATTTTAATATACCATTTGATTATTATTAGGGTTTTTATAAGAAACAAAACCTAATCTTTTCTTCTTAATGTTTTAGATTTGTAAAAGCCCAAAGTCTTGGATATGAACTCAATAAACAGTTTTACGTTTGTTGTAATGCATAGTTTGCAGTAACTTTAGTAGCTCAGTAGAACCAAGTAATCTGATTACCATTTTCTAAGTCAGCAGTAAAAAGATGCACAGTCATTTGTGTGAACGTCCATCATAAAAGTCTCATGACACTTCCAGTCACATCGGTCAAATCGCAGACAAATATGTGGACAATGTTTGACTTTAACAACTTCAGAGACACCACACAGTCACATGATTCTCAGTACAGACTCTCAGTAAAGATTTGTTATTTATTGTTTATTTTCTTTTCAATTCTTTGTAGCGGATTATGGTAAACGTACAACTATAGCACAACAGTCTAAGATGTCAGACAGTACAGGGACGCATTTGAACCATCAGTATCACCATCATCACTACTTTATTTGAATTTATTCTTAACATTTGTTTATTTATTTAAATGTATTTTTCATTACTGTGGTTCAGTCAGGTTTAATACAAACTAAGAAATGTAAAACTTCAAAGTTACTCTCACTAAAAACGCATCAAAACAGCGTATGTTAGGTGTAATGTGTTGATTATCCTCCAATCCAATGTAGCGTTTACCCCCCATCCAAAAAACTGTATCTAAAACCAAAATGTCACCACTTTAAAAGACGAACACCTATAGAAACTCTAGAAATATCAGACATTTCAATATTTCAATATTTTAACTAAATATAATTGGGTGTTTCGATCATCGTTTTCAAATTAATACTGAACTTACCTGTGACAAAGAGAGCAGCGAAGCCGAGCAGCCACAGAAAACAGCTCTGATCTCCGTCCATGTTTTGTTTTTTTTGTTTGTTTTGTTTTAATTAACCTGTGGTGATGAGTTGTTCCTCATCCTACAGCTGTAGTTGTTGTTTATATCTGTGTCCACTCCTGCAGCAGACACTGTGTGTGTGCGTGTGTGTGTGTGTGTGTGTGTGTGTAAGGTCAGGTTCCGTCTGTCTGTGTTCCCACGTCTGAGCATCTTTTCTGCACTTCATCACCTTTTCAGCATCAGTCCAGGGTCCAAAGACTGAAAGCAGTAAAATGCATCATTCTGACGTCTACACTAGAATAACATCCTCATGTGTTTTGCTTGTTTATAAAAAATAATCAGTGATAAAAAGACAAACAGTCGTATTTAAAATATTCTTTCATATTTTAAAATAAATTTAAAATAAATGTTAATTTACTATTTTAAATATATGAACAGTATATTTCTCACATACAAATACTCAGAGACACACATACAGTACCACCATATAAGGTCGACTACAGTAAAGCTAAACAATTCAAATAACACAAAAAACACATTCTATAGTAAATGCCTTAATATAGAAAAAATGTTTAATTATGCAAGCTAAAAGGCCTTAAACTATTAACTTATTTGTTAGCCAAAACATTAGCATTAACGCATTATGTTAATAGTATACAGAAAACAGTGTGTCTATGGAGAGTGACGTGTCAATAATCATTTATGTGTGTGAAAAATGTAAATCCAGTTCATGATAAAGTGATGGTGAGTGAATATATCACAGCGAAACCACAAAGTCCAACAGACGTCGTATAACAACCACATGACGACTGTCAATAAGCTGCGCTGCACAGTTACTCTTTAACCGACTTTAATAGAACAATCAGTAGATATGACATGTTAATGAACTCAATCTGGAGATTCTATTGGCTCTAAGACAACGGGATGAAAGCTTTTATCATTCAGTTGTATAATTGAATGTCTAATAAAACAAAGCAGCCAACCATATACCATCAAATACTCGATACTGAATTAACTAATTCAGATGCCATAAAAACTACTTCCGTGCTGATCCAACACAACGTTTGTGGATCAGTTTAGCAATCACTCAGAATTAATGTTACTGCGCTTGAAGTACTACAGGATTGAAAGTCATACGGAAGTAGATTTGTGATTAAGTGTAAAAACTGTATTCATTTTTAATCTTATTTATGTTTGTTTAAAAAACAGTCAGATTGAATTAGGTCGCAGAGTTTAACCAATGCTAAGTGGCTGAAGTGGCTGTTATAAATATGTTTATTATATATTTATATTAAATTTAAAAAAAGTCCCAACAAATACAGTATATTTTCAATTCTTAAATTATCCTGAGTGTAACACCCACTACTAAAGTAAAATAATAATATTAATAATAATAATAAAAACACAAAAACATTTCAACAGAGAATACACAACTTTATTCTACTAATATATATCAGTACCACGAGAATAAAAAGCACTAGAAGGAAGTACAACAGAAATATCACGGTAATTTCTACAAAAGACTTTTTTACCTGGCTCATTTGTTAACACCCTTGGCAACAAATTTAGTTCAACAATAGAAATTGTAATTGTAATTGCACAATTATATCTACACCTTTAGTGTGAACCATTATATATATGTGTATATATATATATATTTACTGTATTTTTTTTTATTATAGTCTTTTCAGCCTAAACAAACCCGTCAGTATCTCGATTCTCTCAGATATGGCAGATATCAGCATGGGTGATAAATAAACATCTCTAAACTCCAACACACCCAGGTGAAATTCTATAGTTAGGACAAAAATATATCTCCACTTCTTGTTTATTTAAAAAACAAATAGTGCACAGCAATGGATTAGTTTTCAAAAGTAAAAAAACCCAAAAAAACAACAAAGGTAACACATGTCCATACATAGAAAAAGTCCATATATTAAAATATAAACCGACTCATCTGAAGAGATAAATCCAGACTGAATTATTATTAAACACATTAAAAAAAATCTGACTGGAATCACAGACAGCCCAGCTATCAATATCAACATCACTAAAAATCTACAACAGTCCTCATTAATGAGGTCCGGGTGAGAACAGCTGATGCACACGTTAGTGTTTGGCACTTGCATCCGTTTCAATTGCATGTTTGGACGTTTGACGTACGACCCAGACTCGGATTTGTCGGAGTCGGCCGTATAATGATTGTTCACACATAATTACAGTCAGATGCCGGAAATGCACAGTTTGATTCTGTTTCACAGCAGCAGCTACAGGGGATTGTATAGAATTCTGGATTGTAGATTTAAAAAGCCTACACTCAGAGAAAGATGAGTCCACGATGATTCTCAACATGTGGTACGTGTACCAGCAGTGGTACTTTGTACCCTGCTTTAGTGATATATATTAAAAAAATTATTTTTCAGGTTGAGGTACTGGGTTATAAAATACTCACCCTAAGAGTCCTACTTCATTCTGCAGTATTTTTGGCAGCTAAAAATGCTAATCTTATTACTGACAGCCTGGTCAGCCTGTGCTGCAGTATTGTAACGTTGGTCCTACTGGTGGTACCTGATGAGCCTTGTAGATAAACATTTTTAGAACCTGAAAAAAATCTGATAGATTCCTTAACAACCTGGACATGAACTGGTAGAAAAATTGTTTTTAGCATTTTGGTGTCACCTGTATGAAATCCTCTACAGAGCTCTGGAGTGATCTGGTGATAGTCTCAAGGATTTAGTTTTTATAGTGGCTCACTACAGAGCCGTTGTGTATACAGTTGACTCAGCAGTTAAACCAGACTCTCCTCTCCTTGTCAGAGTACAGCAGTGAACTCTTTTCCCTTTGAGAAGTCAAAACGTTATCAAAGTTGATGAACTCTTTTCCCTTTGAGAAGTCAAATCTTTATCAAAGTTGAGCCTCGTGAAATAAAAAAAAAAAACACAGTACAAAACAATACATCACTGATCACAAAAAAACTGTCTTCAAATGTCAGGAATAATGTACTGAATGGGTCGGGTTAGAGAGGAGAGGAGTTCAGATCAGTCAGCGCTGCTGTGGACCAGCTGTAGGTCAGACCATTTGTCTGGTTTGTGTTAGGAGCTTGTGCAGCGACCTGATCTACAGATGACCCAAGCAGTCTGTCTGTCACATGGCCGTAATTGTCACATACAGTTGACCACGTTGCTGGAGCCCTGGCCGATGTCCCTGATCTGGCTGACGTGAGATGAACAAACGGCAACTCCGGCTCCGGCACGGCAGTGAGACACTGAACCAACCAGCTCCCACCTGAAGAGCAAACACACGCAAATGTCATTACAGAACACTAAAACAAAGCTTTAAAATGTTGTGAAAAAACAGAAAATAAAAAATAACAACCTGCAATACATTTATCTTCAGTTACTTTTAGTGTAGAGGTTCTGGAGTGTGATCTAATGACACAGCTCCTCGTCTTCACCTCCTGCTCTTTTACCTGTTCATTCGAGGTTCAAAAGCCTCCACTGTGTTCAGGTAGATGTTCCCGTTGTGGCCGCCGACAGCAAAGACCCTTCCCATTACAGTAGCAACGCCCACACCTCCACGTGGAGTGGTCAGCTCGGACACATATTCCCAGTGGTGCGTTCGTGGGTCAAATCTCTCCACGGAGCTGAGAGGAGAGTTGTCATCAAAACCACCTGTAGAACAAGGAAAATGTTTGAAATGGGACAAATGGAGTTATATAAACTCCAAATACAAGAAACTCAAGAGAGACAGCAAAACGTTGTTGAACTTGAATGACTCTTTACCTAAAGCTGGTGCTAAAGAAACACTTGAACTTTGTTAAACAGTTACCAGATCAGTAAAAACACCAACTCTCATCTTTCATACTGTTGTGTATTAAATGATACGGTGTGTGTTCTGTAGTCATGTGACAGAGGTGTATCCAAATACACCAGCCTTGGAAGATGAGGTATAACTACTACTATGTATAGTACTGTATAAACAATAACTTTTTAAATCAGAGCAATACAGAGAAATAACAAACGTATAAATATTATAAATATTTTTTATGACTCTCTCTCTCTCTGTCTATCTATATATATATATATATATATATATATATAAATATATATATATTTGTGCAAAATTTCTGAGGGAAGAGAATTAAATTTAGCTTAACAAATACCAATTTTCTAATGTGCTTTTTTCTTTTTGTTCTTTTTTTATTTCCTCACCAACTACATAGAGGCAGCCGTTCAGTTTGCTGACTCCATTTCCAGCTCGTCGTTGTCCCATCTCACAGACCTCCGTCCATTTGTTCAGGTGTGGATTGTAGCGCTCCACGCTGGAGAGTGAGGCCACGCCGTCGTTGCCCCCCACTGCATACACAAAATTCTGCCAGGAAGAGAAAAAAAAAACACAGAAGCAGTGAGTAGATATTTTACTTCAGTCACAATTTACTTGAATCCCTCTGTGTTCTCACCCCCAGTGCCACAGATCCCACTCCCCCTCTGGGGGTGTTCATGGGAGCCACGGCGCTCCAGCAGTCACTTTCAATGTCATATCGCTCCACGTCATTGAAGCAGGAGTTATCGTCCAGGCCTCCGATGGCATAGATCGGACCACCGAGAGTCGCCAGGGCTATACCCCTCCTAAAAAACAATAACAGTTCAATTAAAGCACTTGTGCTCTTATGGATTTTACTGAGTTTTTTTTAGTACAGCATCCAGAAACTGAGGATAGAAAAAATACAGGAAAATAGGTCAAAAACCAGTATTTTAATTTTAACTTATTTTGCTTGTTTTTTTTTCCATTCTCACCAGTGCTAACATGACAATAAAATGTTAAATGCACTCAAAATAATGTCAGTTTTTAATAAAGTTACTGTGGAAGTTTATCTGATTAATTATTAGGAAGAAGAAAATAAATTAGTGCTGCTTAGAGAGCTGGAACTGGAGAAACACAGATTGAACAGCTCTTCAGATCAGCAAAGTTGAAAGAATCCAATTAAAAAAACAGCAATACAAGAGAGTTCACATAAAAAACACAGTACTGGGCTGGTGCAATACACAGTATATGGTGCCAATGAAAACAGTAAACAGAGCAAAGTACAGTGGAGTGCACAGCAGATTCTGTCTCTTTTCATTTCCTAGGCTATGACTACAAATACAATATGAATACAAACGTCCTGGTCATTGGTTACCTCTTGGTGTTCATTGAAGCTTTCATCATCCACTTGTTAGTGAGGGGATCAAACATCTCCATGTCGCCCAAGTGCTCGTTACCATCATGACCTCCGACTGCGTAAACTTTACCTAAAATAGTGAAAATGACTTATGAAAATGTATTATCAGTGTATTGTGTTCATCTGTGCTGAATATATTTGTTTTAATCTGAAAACGCCTCTGCCACAAAGTTCTGGGCTTTTACTTTTTCAAATTTTCCTTTGTTCCTTTTTTAAGGAACGTATCTCTGCTGTATACATCGTCTGCCCTTTTTCTGCACCTATGGTGGTGTTGTACAGGTATCAATGACATTGGAGAGTAATCATCACCCTCCTCACCTCCTACAGATATCACCCCCACATGGCGACGTCTGCTGTTCATTTCAGGACCAAAGAACCAGCTGTTCTTAGTGACGGAGTAACACTCGATGCTGCGGAATGGGTCACCTGATCCTCCACGGCCACCAACGCAGAACAGAACCCCTGAGGGACGCATTTGAAAGGTCAGAATGTGAATACACATTATCATTTTATTTATTTTATTTTTTAATAATTTATCTTAAGAGGACATCAGTGACACCAAACCACTGATGTTATGGGGAAAAAAACATTTCTTGTGGATAATTATGTAGAAATTAGTGATTAACAAACCACACAAACCATGTGTCCACTGGATTACTTTGGCTCCCTCTAGTGGTGAGCAAGGGAAATTACTGTTTGGTTTGTGCTGCTGTATTTTACTGTTAATCATATTAATGTTGTTTTTTGGAGAGACAAATGTTCCCAGGGGTTGTAAAGTCTTGAGAGCAAACGGTCAAATGGCTTTAAGTATAGTAAAATGAGTCACTACTGAATCAAACGTTTTTAAAAAATCCAATACCTGCAGTGTGTTTCCTGGGAATGGTATTTACTGAGTACTCAAAGTCCGGCACGGTCTTGTTGCTCAGGTGGAGGTGATAGTTTCTGGCTTCATCCATCAGGTCACGACAGTTCAGGTTTCCTCTGATCATCTCTTCTTTTGCCACAGTTCCGGTCAGGAACTCTACTGGCAGCAGGGGGAGACGTACCTAAGGGATGATAATCCACAGTGGGATTATTTTATTAAAGTTCATTCTGTAAAAAAACATACATACTTAACAGAACAGGTGGAGGAACAACACCAACCTGGGACATGATCTGGTCCAGCCAGGCCTCGTGGTGCTGTGGGTTTGCCCTCAGCCATTTCACTGCTGCGTTGTACACTTGAGTCTCTGACTGGATGTTGAGGTCACTCGAGGACAGTAATGTACGTAGGTGTTGGGGGGACACGCACGTGAAGTCCTCGCACTCCATCACCTCGGTGAAATGCTCGCAGGCGTAGCGGTCAGCCATGTCCATCAGGTCCACGCGGTTGTGGCTCTCTGCGAACGTACGGACTGCGAGGCAGTTGCTGGGATGAAAGTGAGCCTTCATGTACTCGCAGCAGGCTCTGGCCACCAACTCCACCTGAGAGAACAGGAGGGTGAGAGCAAACAGAAAAAATGAAATTCAAGTCGAAACTCAACTCCTGTTCCTGAAAACAAACCCCGCTTGTTTTCACTGGGAATCTGAATAAATGTGATTACCTGAAGAATACAGGCAGCATACAGCAGAGGCTGGACATTGTCCACAGTTAACGTCAGCTTGGATGAGTAGGCAAAATTAACCAGGTCCTTAATGGCATCCCCATCAAAGTCTTTGATCTCGATCAGTTGCTGTTTGGCCTCTGACATCTCTGACAGAAACATGGCCCTGAGAGGTAGACATAGCCACAGATGTGAAACACAAGGACATAACCAAGGAACAGATATTTGTTTTTATTCATAAATGAACCATGAATGACAACTTTGGTCGTAAACAGTGAGATGAGATCAATCTTTGTCTGAGTCCAACAGAAAGAAAAGCTCATGGTAGACCAGTGGTTCTAAAACCTTCCTGCAGCCGTTTCCTTTTTGGATAGAACAATTGTTGACCTGCCCCCATGTTAACGTCAAAAATGTTTTGAAATTATTTCTGCAAATCGGCTACTTTAATTGAGAAACGGAAAAAAAAAAGCATCAGGGCAATGTTCCCAATAAGGGAAGAAAATATTATAAGTTAGATCCTCTACAATAGCTCTGTGCTTTGGGAACCACTGTCTAAGGTCAACATTCCACATAATCCCATAGGTTTAAATGGAGTCTAATAGCCTCTATTTTTGGAGCAGTAGTGAGAGTGTTTGTTTTAATAAGGGCATCTGAGAACAAAAGGTCTCTGGGATCAGATCTTGGTTCATCTGATCCTTAAATTAGGGAACACCCTGCTCTCTCTCAGCATCATCTGATCCTGTTAGGAATCCTGTTCCTCCACTTAACAGAACAATAAGTTAAAATGTATGGGCAGATTAATTAGTTAAAGACTTCCCTTGTAACTAGAGACTCTCCACTTTTCCCTTATATACTGTACATGTCACTGTGCCTTCCAATTGTTAACAGCTGGAATTGCACCAGTAACCTTTGTAGCACATGTGAGTTATATACTGTATATATTTAGAAAAACATGAGAAAAAATGTAACATACCTGAAGTAAGGGATGACACAAGCCAGCACCAGCTTGTGGCATGGTATTAGCTTACTGCCAACCTGAAAGAACAAAACAAAACAAAATATATGTATACATATATTAAATAGCATTACTTCATTTTATTGAAACACGTATGTCAATCCACTCAGTTAAATGCAATAAAAAGTGAAAACCAAATTCAACACAGCGTGTCCTACTGCACCTTGAGTGTGACGTCACAAAGTTCTCCTACTTCGTAGAAGTGTCTGAGGGAGTTATGGAAGTCCTTCCACGCCTCATTGGCCTCAAAGACAAAGGAGCCGTCAGGGTCGCAGTCGGCCTTCAGAGACCTGCTTCCAGGCCGCTTCTCCTTGGACTTCAGTTGCTTGGCATGGTCTGGCACCACGTCCCCTGGTGCCATTGCTGGCTACAGGAAACAAAACCTTCAACAGAGATGAGACTGATAAATATCTAATAGACTGGACTAGGCAGCAGTGGCCAACGTTTTATAAATAGTTTATATGTGAAACTATTGATTGAATCTCACCTGGAAAATCTTTCAGAGGTCAACAACAATTTAGCTTTAAAAATAATTAGATTACATTGTAGCTCTTGAATAGAAAAATATCCGCATTTCTATTCCAAATTACTTTCAGACAAAACTCACACATTTAAGAACTTTGTGACTTTAAGAATTATATACAGAAGTTAACATTCTAGATTTTTGGAACAAATGTCTTCAGTCCATAAATCTTACAAAAAAATCTAAAATTTCAGACTATTAAAAACAATTGTTAGTTACAGCCGTATTTGAAAACTATTGTATGAAAAAAAAACATAAATGAGTATGACTTTGTAGAAATGTGTGATAAGGCAAGATAATAGAAACCTTAAATGAAAACATAATAAACAACACTGAAAAGATGAAACCATAAAGATGATGTCTACGGAATGTATACAAATGTATCCTGTTTTAAAAGAACAGAAATGAGGAAAAACCTTGTTAGAAGTTCAGGATTAGAACGTCACACTGTGAGTGTGAGTATATATGTATTCACCTCGTGTCAATAGGTGAAGCATCGACAGTCGAAATAGTGGAAAATTACTTTTCTTTTTTCACTCTCTGTGTCTCTAGACTTGGCAGTTTGTTTAAAACGGGACTTTGAAGAATAACACACAAGTTCAATTGTTTATATTATTGAAAAGGCTTTTTTTCCCTCATTCGAAAAACATAATTTTGTTTTATGCCAAGTACGTAGCTTTGTTCCAGCTGAGCAAGTTTGGTCAGAATTATTTTTACTTGTTGAGCAAATGGTGCGGCTAAAAACAAAACCACTAAATTAAGATTAGCTCACAGAGCAAATGCAACATTTATAAAAACGCAATCAAAATCATAGATTCCTACCGATCGCAGAGTCTGGTGAAAAGTCTCTCTTGATGAGTGACTACAGTTGAGAAGAGATGAAGTGAGAACACAGCTTCACTGACACCTTACAGATGACATTCTGTCTCGCTTTAACGTTTTGCCTCATAGAATGAATGGACTCTTTGTGTTGCCCCCTCATCACTAGTCCTCTCAGCAATGAGAGCAAATCATTTAGTGCCATAATATCGTATGCAGCAGTGATTACCAGTGATATAAAATGGAAGGTCATTGTAACAATAAAAAGACATTGTGTGCAGAAAATTATCTATATGCACATTCTGTGTTTTCTATACAATAGAGCAGTGGTGTCAAACTCAAATTCACAATGGGCCAAAAGTAAAAACTGGAACAAAGTCATGGGCCAAACTTAATATGTGCATCGTTTCCCTTTTCCTGTTGAATTTTATTCATGTGGAAATGTAATGGTGGGCCAGCTCTAATACACAGTTGATATGATCATTTTGAAATCCTGTGCAATAGAGAGACGGCCACATTGTGGATGACAAATCACTACACTCAGGCAGTACTGACCTGAATGATCATTGGTTTATTTTCTGCACAACTCATAAATGACAAGTTTGGTCAATCTGTCAATCAGTGTTTATTTAAACTTTAAGCAACATTTAAGTACTTTAATAATTTAAATTTAAAGTATTTTGTCTTACTATGTTTTAAAATGTAAATTCTTCTTTCAAGCAAACGTTTTAATACACTAGAATTAGAATTATATTTTTATGTATTTTGTGTATGCACTCATAATATATGGCAATTCAAATATATTAATCTCTATATTTCATATACTGAATTACTTATTACTAGACTTATGTCATTTTGGACACGCCAATACTGTATGACGACTTTATAACAAGTAATCGACTTTGGTAGCTACTTCCGGAAAGTGTAACATGTAGAGATTAAAGAATACAAATTTCCAGACGATTTCTATAAAACGAATCTTCGTGTGAGTGATGTTTAGCATTCTCATTAATTCAACACAGTTGTTTTATGTTGATTCAATTTAATTGAAACGCCAAAAACGTTCTTAAAGGCACTATTGTTTCACAGAGAAATCTCATTTTTAATAAACACCTAAATGAAGAGAAGCCAGTTCACGACAACAGTATGGAGAGAAAGCATAATAACGAATTCGTACATATTTATAGGTCAACAAAATATCAACTGTCCCATATTTTCTTCTAATGAATACCAATTTGTATCTATTTGTAGTACACTTTTGGCTATGCTATTAGGCTAACATCGGCAACGAAACATGCTAGCAATTACCAAATATTACCGATACAGAAATGCGGTTCAAAACGTCACGTGTGAACCTGAACCTGTCCATAAGACACGATACAGTAATTGCGTGAAAAAGTATTGATAAAATATACCTCATATCGCAGTGATAATTTCAGAATCCCCGGCTTATTCAGTATGGAATGTTTGTTGTGGCTTCTGGTGCATTGTGGGTATTGTAGTTTTAAATATTCACCCGAACAGAGAGAATGTGCTATTCAATGTAGACATTTGAAGAACAGCAGAGTGGCGAACTACTTTGTGATTTTGTTAGGGTTAGTGTTAGTTCGAACGATCCTGGTTAGTCGTCTATAATGTCGTTTTTTATTTGGTTAACTTTCGCATCGCGTTGTCTTGTGTGTGTTCATATAAGGATGAACTTCAGTTAATATGTAATAGTAATATATTAATGTTTAAGTCATCGTTTGCGTTTATAACTTTTTTTTTCTTTTTTTCTATTTTTTCTTAAAGACTGCCACAGTATGAGAATGAGCACGCAAGTGCTGTCATCTAGTGGTTCATAGATGTATGTTTTTTTAACTTAAGTAAGTCAAGTCGAAGTGCAGTTTTATTTATCTTTTGTTTTAGTTTTGATTTGAAAGCTTTTACCAAGATAACTCAAGACCTGCTGAAAACCTTACCATTAAACATGAAACGTGAAATCTTACTTTTATTATTATTATTATTGCTATATATCTTTTGTATTTCTGAAGCAAAGTCATTGGGGGGGTAGTATAGGTGATGTTAAATAAGCAGACAGATGACAGTGTAACAGAAACTGTTCATTGTAAAGCCTGACAAAAAATGGCTCATAATTGTATATATGAGTGTGGTCGTATATTTTTTTATTTAGTTATGTTGAAATTAAGCAATATTGTGGATGTTACTGTAGGGTATTGGTTCTCCCTACGACCCTTCCCAAGACTTGATAGTAGAGTACATAATAATATAAAACTATGACCATTATAAATAGACTCAAAACATGACTCAGAAGAACAGTGTGGCAAAAGTGAAGTAAGGAGGAAGTAGAAGTAGTAGTAGGAAGTAGATTACTATTTGACTGTAAACCAAAAAAAAAACCCAGGAACACACCCTATCTGACACAGGTCCACATCCCATTTGTTTGGCTAGTTTAGACACTCGGCTGTGCATAGTTTACAATTGGTACAATGTCCTTTGATGACCTAAATCTGGGTATAGGTGTCAAACCAAACGTATCTTATTTGCAAACTTAAACCAAAGACCACCTTGGATGAGAGGCGAAACGTCTTCTTTGAGAAAATGTCACATTCACAGTTGCGTAAAAGAACTCCTTGCCATAAGAATTGTTTATTAGCAAAGAAAAGATTTAATAATTGATTGATTGAAGCTGGGCTTGTACAACAGAAGTGGGCCAAGAATGGTGCCTTGAGGAATTACATGAATATTAGAAAGAGAAAAAAAAAAGATCTCTAACCCTTCAAATACATTTTAATCACATTTACATAAAAACACATTAATTTTGAAATCTAATAAACTAAGATCCAGTAACATCAAAAATCAGGCTTTAGACGTGTCTTTGTTAAATGTATTTTAGTTTGTGTTATTTAATGGATTCAGTCTCAATACTGTGATTTGGTTCAAATACAGCTAGTGACATCAGTGGGTGATGATGACTATATCTACATATGTAACCAGAGAGCTGTCAACGCACACCAGTAAGAATGCCAGGGCGAATCTTAAGTAGGTCACAAACACACACACACACACAAACACAAACACACTCAGACGACAGCAAAGAAAAATATTGCGTCCGCTAATTATTACTCTTCAAATGCATTTGCGCAATTTCCCATTCTGTTGTTGTAGATGAAACAATCACACAGTGATTAGCTGTGCAGCACAGTAATCAGTGGAGAGATCAACACCTTTGCACCGTGTCTACACCCTTCTGATCATGTGAACTTGTCATGTGCACGGCTGCTGTTGTGAGAACTGTGTGTGTGAGAACTGTTCCCATTGTTTTCATGTGGTTTTGTCACACGATCTATGTAAAACGTACATAAAGTATCAGTGCTTCAGCAGTGAACTGAGAGTACAGTACATTCAATTCTGATTGTTACATGTATGTCGTGGTTTGTGTTCTTGTGATACTGTGAAGAATGTCTGTGAGTTACAGTACAGGGAGTTCTGTACATGTATCCCTGTGTAAACACTCTTTTATATTTATATACACTAATACTCTGGTGTATTACATGATAAGTAGCTGTGAAAGAGGCAATATTTACTCAATAGTTTTTGCGTGACAAATCCCCAGATAGATAAAAAATACATTCAATCAACGTACTAAATTGTTTTAATGTTACATCTGTAATTTTTACAGTTTCTAAAAGTAATATTTGTAAATGTTGGCAGTTTCTTCACACCTCTCCACTTCATCAATTCAGAACGATGCATGTTCTGTTTGATGACGTCAGAAAAAACCCCACCATGGCCCAGTGCCAGTATGAGCCAGTCAGCTCCAGACACAGCAGGACCTCAGTGACTGCCGTAAGTGTCATTTGACCATATCAAAAGTAGGGGGGGGAAGAGGGGGGTTTGGTTTTTATTAGTTTCTGTTTCGTGATGGTCTTACTGCCAAAAGAAAACTTTGTTTTGAATGGAGAACATTAGTGTTACCTGATATTCATGACTGACTGAAGTCACGGCATTTCGGATCACGTCACTCCAGTATTTTCCAGGGTACTTCCTTATACAGACAAAGAGAGAGAACAACAGAGCAAGTCTTAACATGTTCAGAATGTCTGGTCTCTCCGTCACCGTAAAAGGTCAAAATTTAAATTATAAGACCGATTAAAAACAAATCTACGAAAATACCGAAGTGATCTTCCCTTCATATTCTATATTTTTGCATCAGAGAGTTCCGTCTTCAGAGAATCTCAGTGATGTCTTTCACATCAGATCACGACCCATGTCTTTGCCTCATCATTGGAATTCAAATGTACTTTTAGTTCTGATGAGAGAAAAGAATCAAATAGGAATGGAGACTTTAAACATTTGATATATATTTGCTCTAGTTTCACACTTTAGTTCATATGTTTAAGAAACCTGATGCAATATATATGTATGTATTTAAAAATACATATACATTTTAAGTTCATATAGTGTCTAAAATATACATGGTATTTTAAAACATCCATAGAGCTTAACAATGGGGCACTGTTCCATTTCCATCAACTACTGTAGGTTGTGTGTATTTTAGGCCGTGTGTGTGAACATGTACGTCTCCCTCCAGTCTCTTGAAATAAGTGACGTTAACTGTTGTACAGACCTTGGTAAAGAAAAAAAAAACAAGAAAAATAGAAGTACTTGAGTAAGCCATCTGTGATGTCTTACTTCCCATGATGATGTGTGTGATGACTCATACCTCACCATTATTACAGCATACAGCTAAGTTAGTTTCACTTTCCATATCTCATCTTTAATGATTACCTATATATATATTCGATATTTTCTACTTACATATACGCTTTGTTGTTGTTTATAATCTGACCATGGAATTGGTTACATCTGAATATAAATAGACATGATATGGTACAAACTGCTGTTTCTAAAATATTTACATTGTATGTCTTATAATAAAATCAAATGAATGAATTAATAATAATAATAAATCAACATAAATCAGAAAAATGACCCTCTACGTATTAATATAAGTATCATTGATTCAAATATAAATTTTAGGATTGCTATGAGGTCAAAGTACTCTAAACGGTTAACAGTAAACAGAGTCATAAACTGACGTCAGCAGCAGTGCAGTACTAAAGCCCGACCTGCTATCATTAGCTCAAACCTGTTCCTTCTTGTCAAGCCAGAGCTACATATACACTTCATCATCGCTGACGGAAACCAGAAACTGCACTTTTGAAAAGCTTTCTTCTTTTTCTCACGGCTGGAGCAAAAACACAAAACAAATGGCTCAACAAGGTAAGTAAATGTTTAAAAGAACTTTATCTGGATTTAAATGATCATAATTTATTCACCGATAGATCAGTGATTATTTGATAGATTAATATGTGTTTTTCTCCCATAGATCCTCTCGCCGCTGCTGTTGCACTGTGTGCCCTCGAGCTGCGTCAACGAGGAGACGAACTCTACTGGAGATACAAACTGCTGGAAATACTGGTCAAGAATTACAAGACTGTGGCTAAAGTCAAATGACCCTGGAGGCTGATGGACAATGACCTGTATATGGATATAACCTGTTTTTAAAAGCCTTAAAAAAAAAGAAGACGAGTCTCGAGTATAGACTCTCCACCTGAGGTGAAAATGAAGCTCATGATTGGGATGAGTGTAAATACGCTTCCTGGAAATGTCGTGAAGAGAGTTTCTGACAGTGGACCGCGAGTGGAAGCCCAGCTGTGAGGGATGCTGCCGACCCCGAGCCTCAAACCTGAGGGTGATGTGGCCTCAGAAGAATCAGCTGAACGGAAGTGATGTGATAGAGACGACTTGTGTCACGTGTCCTCTCTACAATCCAGTGTGTGTGGTTTTCTCACCACAGTCGTTGTCTTCAAGGTTGTCACATGAATGTAAACTGAGGACGTGAAGAAGAATTGTAACGCTGACTTTTAGTATATACATATACAGTTTATTCAAAGAATCAATGTTTTACTGTTGTCTTTTGGTGTAATGGGAGAAATCACAAAAGCTGTCAATAAATTTGTAAAATGTAATACTTCACTGGTTACAGAGTGTAGTGTTTGAATCTTTCACATAACGAAGGTGAGTCGAACCAGTTTTCTCATCTTTCTGGTTTCCTGTGCTACAGCCGACAGTAATGATAATAAAAACAAAAAAACGACTTAAAAAAAGTCACCCTTTCTTCAAGTGTTTCCAACAAGTCTTATGTAGAGACGTGATGGAAATTAAATTTAACAGCAGAACTTACTAACTTCCACACAACTTAAACCATTAAACATTACATATAAATAGAAAATTAATAAAAAATCTCAAAATTACCAATGTTTTTAGCCCATACTATTAGTTCACTTACCCCAAAGGAGTGCTGGATGTTATTCAGCACTGCTTTGGAGTAAGTTTAAAAAACCAGCTTCAAGGAAAGTCTTTTTATTTCCTGTCAACCTGTTTTGCTTTTGACACTGTAGACTTTAACTTCAGTGATTGCGATGGACCAGCGAAAACACTGCAACCTTCCTAGAAGCCGCTGTCAAGACAAACTAATGACTGAAATCCACCAACTTCATCAAGCTTTAGATACCGTATTGCTTTAATTTGCTTTTTGTTAGAGCAATAAACTAAATAGGTTTTGTTACATTGAAAATGGAAAGTGAAAGTGAACTACGTGTCATGTGACACAGCTCACCACTGCACACGGCCAAACGTGACCTCTGTTTTTAACCCATCTCCAGCTTCAACCACTAAGCCACCACTGCCCTTATACATTGAGAAATGTTAATTAATTATGATTAATCAATTCTGATGAATCTACCTACCCTGTGACTGTCTAGATTACAAATTTTGAATGAATGATTCAACAATAGTCGTATCTACAAAAGGGGGCGCTGCATGTATCCATTAGAGGTTTTTAAAAAAATGACAACTGCAACTCAGTGCTAAATTCAGGCACTTAAAGGATCCTTACTTTATTTTGTGTGGTAATACAAAAGCATACAGAACTAGAGAGGACAGAAGAGAAGATCCCTTTCATTGATTTCCATTAGATCGTACACATAAAATGACTAATAAGTACATACAAGCCTTTTTTTCCCCTGTAGCTACATCCAGTAACCCCGGCCCTCCACCTATAGCATGCACAGTCTCTTGGCTGTAAATGGAACCAAACACACCGTCACCTGCAGTCCCACGTGGCTCAATAGGTGACGCCGTGTTCATACAGAAAAGACACAATCATGGTTTTGCATCATGAGTGTATATCGAAGCATACAGAAATGACAGTTTCTTCAGACTGTGTGTGGTTTAGCACTGAGCACGGTTTAGTCAGGGCTGGATGACAAGATCCGACTGACGGATGTTCAGAAGCAGAATCCAAGGAGGTTTCTTCACTTTACTGCTGCTGCTGTCGTCTGTAGATGTGAACCTCTCATGAACAGTGTTGATTCTCTTATAAACAAAAAACATTTTACTGCTGCATGACACATTTTTGACTTTGAACTGCTGAGGAGAATCCATAGCCAGCACAGTGGTGACGTGTAGACACAAATATTCACGGACACAGCTATGGCCGATGAAACGCCTCGAATGACTGTGAAGACTAACTGGCATGTTTTTGGACAGTTTGAGGAAACCATAGTACCCAAAGAGAACCCATTTGCTCATGAGGAGAACAAGCAAAACCCACAACAGAAAGGCCTTCAGTCTCGTAGGTTATGTCGTAAAGCCCAATGTAGCGCTAAAAGAAATACGTTTACGTGAAGGGCAATATGTCCGACACCTGTCTCCCTAAATACAAACCACATGTAAGGCGTAATACCATTTGCTTTAGCTAAGAAAAATATATTTATGTTTGATATAGAATAAAGGTGAAGTGACCCATTAATGTTTTCTAACCTGAATTTCAATCCCTGCTAATATTCATGTCATTGGTGAGATCAGAGAGATCCAACTCATCTTTTTAAATTCAAACTTAAAAAAAAGATGTCCTTGTCCAGAGGGAATGATTAAAAAAAAAAAAATCAACTTTTTTCTCTTTATCATTGGCAATAAACATTTATAATTTACGATCCCATCTTTACAAGTAAGCTACTCCGCTTGAGGAAAAATACCTATAAATATAATCCAAACCGACGGATCTACTGTCTGTGCAAAATAGATGATTAATGGCCAAGTTAGCATCATAAATAAACATGGAAGACTAGTCTCACCGTATGGACCCATAAAATAGGGAGAAAGAAACAAACTAATGACTTTTGTAGACTCTGGGTTTAATTCTTCATTTTGACAAAGAGTCAAAACACCAGCTCGCTCTTAGTGTTGGTGTTGACAAAGGAGAATGCTGGGATGCGAGGGGTTAGACGAGCCCAACATTGACGTTCTATCAACAACCGTAGTCATGACACCTCCAACCAAAGTAGGAACTAGTAGAAGAAAGCCGAAGGTCTGCACGAGAGTGCAAAGACTGCCAAAAGATTCCTTGCATAAGCCTTGGGGACAAGTATTAGACCAGAGCCTAGGATTGGACTCCTTGGACAGACGTTAGAGACGTGTTTGATTTTTTTTCTTCAGCGTAGAAGGGGAAGGCTGGCCTCAGTCAATCTTTGTCTTCATTTTTTACCATGTCTCATATGGTCACCTGCTCTGCTCTGTGATGTCATCCAGCGTTAGCAGAAGACCGAACCTTTGTGAGGATCAGGGCTCAGAAACTACTTCCACCGTCATAGCAGCAGATGACTTACCTCACCTTTTTCTCCATTCAACAAATGTTGCTCGGTGAGACCCACCACCAATCAGATTGCACTAGGTTAATATGGAGTACCCCTTCCCTCCCTCCCCCCAAAGTATCATCTGAAACAGATGCACAGCACGACAGGCTCCCCGACCACAGAAGATTGTCTCATTAAAGTGAAGTCTGTCTTATTAAGCAAAGTCCTTCAACCAATTAAATAACAGACCAGATCCAGATCTTCCAGGCCACCTTGTTTCCCGGACATTTTTCATTTAGTAAACGCAGCCACCACGGCCCACATGAGTTCGTTGGCGTTGGGCTTCGAGCATTCTTTCTCAGGCTCCAGCTCCAGCAGACTGTGGACTCTCTTCATGGCCAGGTCGTACTGGTCGTCCTGTAGTGGGGCGAAGGCATTCTCCAAAACATCAGAAGAGTGGGCCAGAAGGATTAGAGCCAGGACCCGCTTGTCCATACGTTGGGGATCGTTGACCCACTTGTCCAATACAGAGTCCTGGACTTTTTTGACAAGGCGCTGCAGGCAACAACATGAAAACAGGCGTTAAACAGAAGACGCCAGCTGCATATCAAATAACTCCACTGTCCATCCACTTTCTGAGCTCTAGTAAACACATGTTGTGAGAGTTTTGTTTCACAGAAGCAACTCCAGATTAAAATACCATCCCTGCAACAACCAGCAAGGAATGTTGATTTCCTGGAGTGGTCAGGACAAGTTTCATGCTTGGTTTAAGTTATCTTTCATGAAAATATTTAGTAAAAACCTTTGTGGCTTATCAGGAAAAACCAGACGTTCAGTGTCTTCTGTCATTCACATAAGGTAGTACTGTAGTACTGTTCCAGTTGTTGGCCACTTTCACCAAAAGCCCTTATCTGGCCAACTTGTGGCAGGTCAGGGAGCATTATTATGGGAAAAATGTGGGCTTTTTGGAGGCGCAGCAGGCCCCCAAAGCCTGGCCCAGAGGAACAAAAAAGAAAAAAAATCTGACTTTCTCCCTAAGGGCCTGAAACCTGTTTTGTGATTAATACTCTGGTACAGCAACATGTGTTACATTTCAAATACTTGTTCCTCTGTTTTTTTTTTTTCTTCCTACAATCCAACTGGGGCTGACACCATGTGTGAGAGTGTCACCTGTTTAATGGTGCTGTTGGTGAGGGGATGCGTGGTCATATCGAAGAGCAGGAAGTTCTGTTTCTCTGTCGTGAGGACGCCTTTCTCCACCAGGTTTTTCGCCAGGCGCTCTCGGACATTCCTTAGCTGGTAGTGTAACTTTAGGGGATTCCAGGTCTCTCCTGTGTGGTGCATTGAAATGAAAGTGACTGTGTTTAATTAATGCATTTGGAATTTACATTGTTGTTTGACATTTCAAAAGGAGTGTATTTATTGGTAGATTAAGCAACATTTTAATTTTATAATTAAAATTGAGTCAGTTATGAATGACTGATTACATTAACTAAACTGTACCAGTATAGATGGGGTTTTTTTTCTGGACTACAAGTTCACCTGTTATTAGTTGCTTGGCTGGTCCTACGAATTGTACATCAGTAATATATACCATGCAATTTATGTCCACAAGAGGGCATCGTCTACATCGTTGACTGCCACACTACCTAACCATAAATACTTTCTTAAAGCCATAAAAACTTCCAGTCTTCTATGAATAACACAAATAACATTTGTGACCAAAAAGAAAAGGCTAACCGTTAACAAGTAACAGAAAAGAAAGAGAGCAGAGGCCTTGGTGGAATTGTTTAGAAGGGACAACGAGGATAAATGGAACACCTGATGGAGAATAAGATGGGGAACTCGTTGAACTGGTTAGCGTTACTGGTTATTTCAACATACAGTATTTAGACAGCGTTCATTTGGCAGCTGCAGTAGTTGAGCGTGTTCCAGGTTAGACTGTTTATTTTCTTGTGAAATAAATGTTTCAAAAATAAATGGAACTAGCAGGCGACTAACTAACAGACGACTCGACAGACCTGATGATTAACACTACAGTTTGATGTTTAGTCCACAAAATACAGTACACAAGTGACTACTAACAACTAACCAAATGGAAACAGATCATAAAACTTAACCAGATGGAGTAGGTAGAGAAGTGAGAGTCAGTAGATAGTGGACAGTGTGAAGACAGTGGACAGTGAGTAGATAGGTGGTATGTTTGCCTAACAAAGTTGTCAGGCTGCATCTCACCGCTCAGCAACTCTATCCAGTTCTGCACCGTCTCTGGAGGCTGGGTTTCTTTGATGTGTTTCAAGGCCTCGTCCAGCAGCACATCTCCTGTCGGAGCGTCTGATTTGCAGATCACCTTAGCAAACATTTTAAACATGTTTGAACTCCTGTAACAACTTGATTCACATCCTGTACAAACAGGAGTCTCTGCATCTTCTCATACAGCTGAGATTCTCAAGGTACACATTATATTGCACGCAAATGTTTGTGGAACACGATGTAAAAAACAAAACTGGCATATAATACTAGGAAAATGTACACACAGAGAACTAAATACTTCAATGTCAAAAAGTTCTCCAGTCTGAAAGGGTTAATAATTACATTAAAAAACACTGGCTTCAGGCACTTGTAGAATTAGACATGTCCAAATACACTGAAGTCAATGTCCACGTAGATCTGTCCATGTTGTGATTGTTAAGTTCAACCTCACAGTTTAATACATTTCTAATGTTTGATTTTTCTTCTTGGCAGTTATTCTATTCCCCGTCTGACTAATTGTCTTTCAAAAATGTTCGAAATTTCTCTTCTCGTCCACGTCGGTTGTAAACCATTTTTAACTTCTTGGCAGTACTTCTTACGATAGTTTTTATCATTTGGAAATATTTTGACGACCTTGATGGAGGACATATTTCTTTGTTATTTTGATTCTGTACCATGTTTAGATGTTCACCAGTATGTTAGTGGTTATTCTAGGATTCTAAGACACACATCTTACGAGTGTCGTGTTTTCAACCTTAACCGTTTAGTTCTAACCCATGTGAGCCTCTTATTAACTTTGTTAGTTTTTCTTACAGAAGTTTTCACGTTGATTGTCTTTTCTTTCAAATATTTGTGTCTTTTGACCCCTTGTTCACAGTTTATTATAAACTAAGTGTAGTTATAGTACTTGTTACACCAGTTTTATCTAGAAGACGGAGCTCTGCTTTAACTGCAATCCGCCAATGATTTAGTTTCCTACGTCAAAGGGACAAACACGTCTTTGTTGATTCGTATTCACGTACACACACTACGTGAATACTTTGGACTGCAAACGTAACAGAGCGGGTTCTCTCACCTTCCTTGAAAGTAAGCCTCTCCTTCTCAGGCCGCCGGCCTCCAGTTGTAACCTCCCCCTGAGAGCCAGCTCCACCAGCATACACCCACGAAGCCCGGAAGAAATACAGTCGTTCCAGAAAGACGTGTAGCCCTGGGCGGAGATGCAGGAGAGAGATTGCGTTGCGTTAAGCCCGGGTGCCGAGCTTGTTTACTTAGCTGACGTGTAGCATCTGTATATCTGTAGGTGCGTGGTTCAACGACCACCGTCTCTCTACCAGTTGAATAGAACACTGACCAGCTGCAGTGACAAATGACGTCAAAACAAGTACGCACACATGTTTACGAACATGGACAAAAACTGACACACGGTAATATAAGCTGCCAAAAGGCTACGCAGGAAACCAGTCAACTTCCACTTTCTCACCAATCAAACGCCACTAAAAGGCGAAATAAGTTCAAGTCTTCTTCAAGTCTTCTTCAAGTTTGTTGACGTAACACACAAACAACGCTTCATTAAGTTATGTGTTAATGATTAAAATCAGCTCCTACCTCTCGGTCCTTGAGGCCCAGCAGCAACACTTCCTCCATCAGTGTCAGCCTGGTGTCCTTCGAGTCTCTCGAGTCTTCGTCCTCCTCCTCGCCGCGGCGAGCCTCCTCCTCCTCATCGCCGGACTCCTTCTCTCTGTCGGCGTTGCGAATGGCCTCAGTCCGCCGCTGAACGAGGCCCGAAGTCCTCTTGGTTAGTGTAGTCATGGCTGGTGCTGCAAAACGGTCGGTTCGAGACACAAGCGGCTTCCTGGACCAGCAGGGAGGCCAGACAGTCTGCAACCAGAGCGTCGAAATGAGTTTGGTTGTATCGGCGAAGCGATCGAACCAAGACGTCGGTTACGGTTAAGTCCTGCTTGGGATTCCTGCTCTGACTCTGTCTACTTCCTGATCCAACATGGTGGCGCAGTCAGTGACGTAGATTATTGTTAGAAGTTCAACTGGACCCTGAACGCATCTTACGTGTTGCGTTTACAACCATCGGAATCAAATTACGTGTTGCGTTTATAACCATCGGAATTAAATTGAATACGTTGTTTCAAGCATAATAATTGAAACAATTCATATTCATTTTAAGTTTAAGCGTATACATTTTTAATTTCTTTATTTATACATTTAATCGGTGACAAAAATGTATGTTATTTCACTGAACATTTCTATTTTAATGATCCACATGCCACAATATTCGCTCTGCCAAATTTTTTTTAATAATTAATAATAATAATTTTGTATAAATGTGTGTACTGTATGTGTTTGACGCATGGTAGAAACTGAATTTATTTTCTTGACAAAAATCGATTTATTTCTGAACCATCTCTTCAGTACACTGTAAAATGTCAATACTTTATCTATAATGTCTTAGATACAAGAAATTTACCGGTTCATTGTAACGTGCACGTGAACTAACCGTAAGGTTCTTGTGCAGTAGACGATGTAAACACTAGGTGGCAGCATGTACGTGTGAAACTGTCGAACGTCAGCTCATGAACTTCCCTGTTCATGTTTTTAATTTTACGTTTTTGAATATATGGCAGAAAAAAAGGTATTTCTTTTTGTAATTTTTTTAACGCGTTTGTTTAAGTCGCTGGAGAAAAATAAATTTTATTTAGTAGGTAAATCTTACCTTAGCTTTCCCTAGGGCTACATGTTAAAACTGCATTTTATTAATACATGGTTCACAGTACATTTGTACCCAGAATAATTTGTAGTTTGCTGGGAGCCAACCATTGTCAGTTATTGCCTTATAATACAGATTATATGCAGATGTCATTTGGTGTTTAGGGAAATAACTATCAACCTGACCTTGGCCTCTTCCTTCCTTGTGCTTTGCAAATATGGTCCTGATAAACTGGAGGACATCAATTTTAAGCTAAATTCACAAACATCTCTGTTTGTCTTTGTCTTGTGGTTGGTTTTGTTGTTTTATAACAGGAAAATGACAATGACACTAAATAAGTTGAAGTGCTCAAAACATCCGCTCTGAAAGTGGAATAACTAAGTGGATACAGCTGCGATGTACCTCCTAAGGTATAATAGTCATGTTTGTCCTGCTGTGAAGTCAAATTAATTTCATCGTAGCGGACCATTCAAACAACAGCTACGCTTAAAATCTTTAAAGAAATGACAATGTGGTAAAAGCAGCTGATTTTCTTTTCAGTTCAAAAACAAATGTAAAGCCTCGGGCTTTTACTGTAAACATTTGTGAAAAATGGAAACAATCTGCTCTGTGGTCAGGTGGATTATTACCAAAAGGCTCTGGTGAAATGGTTATTATCAGTTTAGTTGTGCGGAGAATGGCTGTAAACAACAACATATGTTTGGACCTGATGATGACTGTCGTTAAGTCACATGGGATTCTTTAGCCGCTAAATTTGCATGTTTACGTATTTGCGTCCTCATAAAATTACAGAAAATTATTTAAACATAAAGACGCAGTTTGTTCAGTCGTTTGTCGTAGTTATAACAATGACTCTCAGTGTTGAATATTACTCTGCGTCTTCTTACGTTTGATTATACGATTTGCTGCTGATTATGCGTGATTTGATTATGTTGAGCATGAGTAACTGCCAGACTACAGCAGGGAGACTCCACTGTCCTTGTATGGTCAGCAGTGTCAGATGTCCAGGCTCAATCCCCACCAGCTGTGAAACATTTACAGCTAACAAGAGAACAGTGTGCACTGTATGGAAGCTGGTGACTCTTCTGACATTTTCTGACATCAAATTGATGTCAATAATAATCTCTCTCAGCTTCACATATGAAAGGGAAATTATCCAGAGGCGAAGATGTGCTTTTAATCGCCGGCTTCAGCAGACGACCATTTCCTGACATAAGGTCACAGATAAGGTCACTGCAGCAGCAAACACTGATCTAATCAGACCACAGACTCAGTGATTATCTATACATTGTTGGATAAAGACACTGATGTAGATTTTTTTTTATAGATTTTAGACTCATAAAGATATCATATTGATTGTAGCTTCAAATATAAATGATGCAGATTATAGACTAGACAAACATGGCTGTACAACTATACATTACAGTGTATACACAGACTAAAAATACTAATATATGAAAAGCTAGCTTATCTGTTATGAGTGCAACAAAATAAAGGAATAGGCGGAATCAAACCTTATTATGGATACTTTAAATCAGAACTTTTTTTTCTCGAGATTTTTCTCCAGATCTTTTGATTTAGGTTCAAAGGTCGGCAACATAATTACGTTTTCAGGAACTTACTCACGTACATTCATTACACCAGATAAGGCTCAGTTCATGGTCTTGGTGTGTGGTCTGATTGTGGACCGCAGTCCAGGCCTTTAGGAGCCCTGCTTTAGATCAATGATTTTTATTCTTTTATGATAAAACAAAACAAAAAAACACTGAATATATATGTGAATGCAGGTTTAATCCGTTTCAAGTGGCGTACAACTTTTAAACAACATTGTGTGTGTGCGATAGGTCAACTTACTTGAAGTGACACTTTGTTACTTGATAGCAGTATTTGGACAGACAGCGTTTGATTACAGCGTCTATTTTCAACTAAATTGCACCAACAGCTGTGCTCACCTTTTGGTCAGGTCCTGGTGAGCTCCGTTTTCTCCTGTTTAACACAACAGTTACAAACTTTAAACTGCAGCTTGTAGCTTTAGCCTGGAGACAAAATGGCTGCAGCTTAGTTCAGTTTGAACTTGAGCCTTTATCTAAACAGACAGGTCTCTCAGTAATCACGTGTGCTTCAGGAGATTCCTGTTCAGTATAAGACCAGGCCTTGTATTTATTGTAGTAGTATTTGCTCTGTAGGCCACCGTAGATACACCACTCTACACAGGCCACAGCTGATACTTTTTGAGATTTTCTCAAGGCTGAGAGATAAGAACTACACATATTTTGCTCTTCTGGCCAACTAGGTTTATGTGGTATGACAACCTGCACCAAAGGGGCAATTGTTTGCATTATTTGACTGTATGGCTGTTCCACTTATACACTTACAACCTAATACACAGTCGTCTACAAAACCTTTTTTGCACCACTGACATTGTTTTGTTGTGTTTTGTGTTTTTTTTTTGCATCAAAATATATCATAGATCCTTCCACTCTCTCACTATTCTTTTAAAAGAAACTCTTCAGCAACTATTTCCGTTTTGTTTCTTTTCGCTAATGTTAGTTTAAAGGCTCACTGGTGCATGGAAAAAACTTTGTTATGACAAGAAGTGAGAAGATGAGTTGACGGAAGTGATCATCGTTTCAAAAATAAAATACCACGTAGACTAATGTATATGAAAACAAAAATCAAAATAGTAGCCACGAGAGGGTGCCCTAGAGTGCCCTCTAGTGGCTGTCAGTGTAAAAATAACAAACATGTAAATTTTCAGTGGTCCAGTAATAGCAGATACTGGTACACAAGCTTAGAGTGCCCTAATCTGGAAAATACAGTAATTGTTCACATTCAATTCACCGTAGAGATGAATGTGAGTGTGAATGGTTTTGTCTTTATATATGGCTCTGGGACGGAGAGGAGAACGGTCCAGGACGTACCATGTCTCACCTGGTGTTTGCAGGGATTGGCTCCAGCCACCCCACCATGGAGTCTTGAAAGGAGGCAGGGGTAAAAAATACATTCATAAAACTATCTGTTTAAATTGATCTGTGTCGAGTATAATAATTGTTGTTAATTGTGATATTTAATCTCTAGTGAATAATTGTTCAACGTAAATGTTGTCCTGCTGGTCTCACTAGTTTAGTATGATATTAACCAGTACTGTTGTGTTTACCAACACCAACCTTATATTCTTACAGACTCCACCTTTAAATCAGTGTCATATTAATATATGACATAAATCTTTCCTGACAAACCCCGCTGCCCCACACTCCCCCCACCTCTGATCAGCTGCTGCCCCACTGATTATTATTAATAAACCTTGGGGTCCCTCTGAAGCCTGACACAGAGCTGTGGCTGCAAATGGCCCGGAGAAAACATCTGTATTTTTCACTTTGTCCATTTTCGCTCCCTGCTCCTGCAGCCCTCGTCCTGACAAGACGCTTAAATCACTCCCTGGAGCATCAGCGGAGGCCACACTCCAGCCCATATTGGAGCCATTTCCTGTCTCTAGAGTGGGCAAAAGAATGACCCCTGGTGCCCTCTTTGTATAAATGCACATGCTCGCACACACACATGTGAACGCTATCATCAGAGAACCCTCTCTCCAGAGGAGGAACCAGGGCAGAGTGGCTCACCGCCGCACCGCTGTAAGTGAATTACAGGAACGTCCAATTGCCTCCTCACATCCCACTGGAGAATAATGGCTGAAAAAACATAATTAAATTTATTAGCTCGTGTTTTCCCGAAGCCCCGGTAAACACTAGAGCCTTGAGAAAATGCAGGATCAGTTTGGGATCATGTGCGCAGGGATATGAAAATTAAGATACTGTCAGTTTTCCCACAGCTTGTTACAACGTCACGACACAAGATACAGTGAAAGTGGAAATAAATGGACTTTAATGGCAGGTCACGGCTGCAGGTTTAACCCTGGCTGATAGTGTTTCTGTGGTTTGAACCTGAACGGCGGTGAGACAGGAGCTTGGTGCAATTCATGAGGTTATTATCATGGCAGCACATCCAAGGACGCCATGCCTCAGGGGTCAGGAGGGTTAAATAAGGATGGTTGTACACTGAAACTAGAGAGAGAGGGAGAGAGACGGAGAGACGGAGAGAGGGAGAGAGAGAATAATGAGGTGGAAGAAAGACAGCAGCGGGAATAATATCGGCTTCAACATCTGCTGTAGGTATGGGACAATTACGGGAAGTGCTTTTCCTTCGCCCCATTCACAGTGACATGAACAATAAACATAACACGGCAGCGATACATCCACGGTGTACACTGCACCAGAGCAGACGTAATCTAACATCACGGCAGGAGACTGAATGTTGGACTGAACTGAACGCCATATGTTCAGACCATATATCACAAAGTGTCGTGTCATGGTAACAAAGAGACAAGGAGAACACACAGCACTCTGGATCTTTGTGTTACGATATACAGTATACTGAGTAAAAACGTCACATTTAGGCAACAGGTTTTTATCATTTTTCATTTATTATTTGAACATTTACCAAATCTAAAGAACATTTTTAAAGGTCGGAAAGATGGTGCACTGAATTCAACAAAGAATATTGTGATTATTTCTCAGTTTATCTTAGAACCTTTTGGTTTATTGTCTTATAGTTACACTTTAAGAACCTTTTGGTTTATTGTCTTATAGTAAAATCTTGAATTTGTGCTTTGTCGTTACACTTTAAGTTATTATAGTCCTTAAGTCGCTGTGAGCTGTGTTTATAGACGTGTGTTGATGTTTTTGTTCTGATGTTTACATTTTTATTATTTTATTATTTCCAAATGTTGTTGTTGTTATTACACCTCGGGGCTCACAGCATGGAGATTTCTATTTCCTGTGTAAACTCCTATAACTAACCACATGAATAACATTGTCAACAGAAACAGCTGGATTTTAAGTTCAAGTTACAAAAAGAACAGAGACGTCGATACAGCCACATTACTGTATTCCATGCTTTTATATATATATATATATATATACATATATATATATATATATATATATATTAGCCTTTCTATAGCCATAATTAGTATATTATGTTATGGCTAACGTTAAGCTAGCACATTTTTGGCCAGTTTTGAACTCACCAAACAATGTCTTTCTTATTTTCAGGTCACAAACCAGCAACTTTAACAGGTGGCTAACTATAACAGGTAAATGGTTTTTGCTAACATTTCGATTTTATTTTCCCCTTTGACAAATTTAAACTTCATAACAAACAACATTTCAACCTTTGTTTTACCAAACATTTAGCCATCTCATGATACTAAAAGTCATTGAAATTGTTTTTGTAGAACTTTGTTTTAAAAGCAAAAAAAAAAACCAAACAGCACTAACTGTCGTTTCACCTGATTCTACCATTAAAACTGATGCATCGTTTGTCGTAATACCATCAACAACCATATCTAGTTAAGAAACTAATACAAACAGACAGTTATAAAAATAATTATGTATATAGCTTTAGCTTTAGCCCGTATGTTTCATCATAGGTACAGTGTATGGTTAAAGTTGTTAATTCAAGTGTAAATCTGTAGTGGATCAGATCAAATAAGGTCACTGCAGCCACAACAAAGAGCTGCGTTTCTGTACAAACAAATGACTTCAGCTCTTTGTTCTGTCTGTGCCCTTGTATGACGTTGGAGACAAGAAATTGTTTTTTGTTTTGTTTTTTATTTCAGTTGAAAGGTCGACCTGTTTTTATGTATATGTGTGTATTTTTCTGTTGCTTCCAAATTTGTGTGATCCTCCCTTTCCTCTGTCCACCCTCACCAGATTTACACAGGAAATCTTGAACAATGGGACCACCAGAGGTTCTGACACCTTGCTGTAAGAAACTCTACACACACACACACACACTCACACACACAGGTTTACATTTGTATGGACATATTTACGGTCACTCTAGAGAAAGTCAACACACAGCCATCCATTAAAGTCTGCATTAAATCAAAGCTTCCACTGTTGGTGTGATGAAAGCTGTGACCAGACCGTAGACCACAAACTGTAGACCACAGTCTGTAGACCACAAACTGTAGACCACAGACTTCTGATTAGCTCTGAGAAACCCTGGCTGGTCCAGGATCCAGCAGTTCAGCAGAACCTTTTACAACGTTTACACTCAGGACTTGGTTTATTTTCTCAGCACAAGTGATGAAACAGTTCAGTTACCACAGCTCACTCAAAGGTCGAAGCTGCCAGTGGTGATGTTTTTAGCCGAGCATTTTAACTGAAGGAAAATGTTCTGGGCCTGCACTTAGGTGTTGAAAATGATGTTGTTTAGACGGATCAGTTTACAACAAGCAAAATAGCAGAAGAGAATATAATGTTTATAATGTTGTGAAACAGATTCCGCTGAGTCTTCCATCGTTTTTGCATCTTTACGCTCTCTCTTTTTTTCTGAACAGCAATCGTTTGTCGTTGTTTTAATTACATTTTGTAATTTCCCTTTTTTAATGAAAGTGTGCTCATCCATTCAGAAGAACTTTTGAACTTTGACCTACTAATAACAAAAACCAACATTTCATTAAAATCCTTGTTAACTGCCAAGGGGCGATCTGATTCCTGCTTATTCAGCATCGTTGGTCTGGAGTTTAATTCCTAAATTTGACCTTTTTCCCTTTCGTTTGAGACCAGTGTGGAAAAAATTATAAAAATAAAGCTAAGAAATCCGTCTTATCAATCCTCATATTTATCAGAAAGCCCTTAAATGTAGCTGCAGTGAAACCATTCATTCATCACATCACATCACATCACCACAGAGGACATTAGCAGAGACTCAGGTTCAGCCAGTACCTGTGAATAATCCTCACCAGATGACTCTCTGTGGCTGCGGTCAGAGGCCAAACCATGTTCAACCCCAGAACGAGACGACTGTGTGGTCAAAAAAGTCAAGTTAACGTGAACATGATGAGGGGGGGCATGGAGACCTTCTGATCTCAATCATCATCCAGTTTCACAAGGGGGCAGCGTACACAGCGTTTAGACCCAAACACAGATGCACTCGACCAAAGTTTAACCCTTAAACATAATCACCTGATGCCTTTAACTGAACCCCACCACAGCCGACACCTTATATCTATAGCAGGGGTGCCAAACATATGGTAGGCGGGCAAAAAACGGCACAATAGGTGGATTCATTTCGGCCCACTTGAAGTATTTTGAATGTGAAAAAATGCATAAGAACTTTGTGTTCCTGATATTTTGTCAAATTATATTTCATTAAATATGAATATTTTCTAATATATTTGTACTTATTTGCTGGAAAACATGGGAAGAAAATGTTGAGTTTGACATCTTTACTCCATAGTTTTGACCTCAGTTACTGAGACAACCAGGATTTGGTCCAGACCTGGGCTACTGGTCCTCAACAGGTCAGTGTTTATTCTACAGTTGGTCCCTAATAGATAACAAAAACCACGATGATGGTGATGTGACCTCGGTGTGCTTTTCTCTGTTCCAGTTTCCACATGCTCCACGGTCACAAAAAACTAAATCTGTCAAAAATTAACAACTGTCATCAGGGAGTTCCTAATCAGACGTCCCATAAATTTTAAAGTTTCTTTACTGCCGTGAACTGTCGCTCGGTTGTTAACTTTCTGCCGTGAACTGTCGCTCGGTTGTTAAAGCAGTAACAAAGTCCTGCGTTTACTGCACTTTACTGGACTTCACCGTTCATGTTCTCAGGTGTCTTATAAATGTCTTCTGACACTGCGGTGCTTTACCACCTGGGACGGCCCTGGTGGCAGAATGTCTTCTGACACTGCGGTGCTTTACCACCCGGGACGGCCCTGGTGGCAGAACGCCGTCTGCACGGTACTTTAGAGACACAGTGGATCAGGTGAACAGGACAGTGAGGGCAAAATAAAATGTGTCAACTTTTAACAGTCCCCATAATGTAACGCTGTAACTGACTGTAAAGACTTCTGGGTAATCCACGCTCCTGTGAATACAATCATGTGTTTTATGAAAGCTTTTTTTTTTTTCTGTTTTCCAAAGTTTTGGGTAATCCACGCTCCTGTGAATGCAATCATGTGTTTTATCAAAGCTTTTTTTTTTCTGTTTTCCAAAGATTTTTCTGGTTATTATTCTAGTAAAGATTGAGTCAGAGATTAATTAAGCTCAACATCAGTGACAGTTGGTCTACATCAAAGGTGTCAAACTCATAACATAATTACAACCTAATTAGACGTCCGATGTCCAAATTAGAAGTGGACCTGACCAGTACAATCATGACGTAATTCAATATAAATAACAGTAAATCCATGTTGTACTTCTTTGCATGCAAAGAAGTATAGTATAAAGTATAGTACAAGTATATTATATATTTATTGTAATACTACATGTTTTTTGACTGTGAGAAAAATAGTCAAACCCGAATAGTCACCAGGGATCGAACAATTGAACCTTTTTGTTGTTAGGCATGTTCAGTGTCCACTTTCCCACCGTGTGGCCCCCGTCTGACAATGTGATTAAATGTTGTCAAAATCATCAGTTTCAGCTGAACGTCTGCCAGTGTCTCCAGAGAACAAAGGTCTCAGAGTTTGTCCCAAACTGTGTTTCACATCTGGATTCCTTCATCCCCCGGTGCCAGCGTAACTAAAGACAAGGATCACTTACAGTGACTGTTGGCATTATATGAACAAGTAAACTGACTTTGAAGGAGTCCCGAAAAAGAAACAAACATGTCCTTTAAACTCCAGTGAAGGGTTGTAATATCAGATGTTTATATATATACGTATCTTTGCTTCCTGCTGTTTAATTAGCTGCGCCTCCTCACTCTCTCAGCGTTCATCGTACAAATCACCGCAGCTGCTGCAGTACAGTACGTTCAAAGATGCTGCTGTGAAACAGGAGAACCAACTGTCAGCCGTGGTCAAGGCCTCGTCTTACAGTATGTTTTTTTTAGTGGCTTTGAACTCTACCTGAGCACTGAAAGTTGATTTGATTTGACTGTAGTAATTAATGCGACCTTCATCTCAGCTCTGATGTTGGTGTAACAGGAGACAGGGGGCGACACTTCACTGGCTGCAGTATATTCTTCATGCTTGTTTGTTTACTAATAGAAAATGAGGGATATAAACCGTTAAGATGTTTATGTTTTGACTGCTGTGTGGACTTTATTAAATGGTTTTTAAGTTTCTCGGGCCATACAAAATT
>NC_024320.1:27626719-27649179 GCF_000523025.1 Cynoglossus semilaevis
AATCCCTCAAACCCCCTCATAAGAACATCGCTCTGCAGTGAAAATGATATCTTGTAATCACAATGGCTGTGTGACATGCCAAAAATGTGAAGTGACATACAGGAAACAGCTGTGCATGAATGCATGTATGTGTGTGTGTGTGTGTGTGTGTGTGTGTGTGAACCTTAGTCCTCTCCGGGGACTAGTCCTTTATGACTGCTCATTTCTCCAAATCCTGCTCTGACAGACTTTACGTAAGGACTCGTTGTTGTGTGAAAGTGGCCACAGGGAGTGACTGCACTCAACAATCCGTTCCTCTCAGGGAAGCCCCACCAAATTTCCTGAACACTGACACCACAGTTCGCTGACGAACAGCGACGGAAGTCACATTCCTGTCATTGTTATGCTGTTCAGAGTCGAAGATCCAGAGAGTCTCTGTCTCCTCCTTATTCCAGTGCAAGATTATAGACGTCACTTTTTTATTATAAGACAGTGATGGACTCAATTTATAGTGAGGGACTCACTCGATATTATCGGCCCGATCTTAGCATTATTTTGTAATATTGTTATTGGTTTTTCCTCCGATAATAAAAACCCGATAACGCAATGCCTAGGTTTCGCCAAACGACGTGTGCCCTTAAAATAGTTTTGGGGATAAATGAGTCACTAGATGAAAAAGTCACTAGATGGCAGCATTGCAGCTCATTTAATTAATCTCATACTCATACAGTGGTTTGTACAGATAAATAAATAAATATTACCAGGCCTTTATCGGTATCGGTTGATATCGGAATCGGAAACCAAGTGTTTGGACAATATCGGCAAAAAGTTTATTCCATTCCAACGTGTAGTCCAGTTTTAACTCACTGTAAAATCACTCTATGTATAGGACAACGATGTTTCCTTATCGTTGACCTATCAGTCGATGTTTTTTTTTTATTAGTCTCCCGTAGGAATGTCGGATGTTTTCATGGGTTTTCTATTATGTCTACATCAAATGTGTTTTAAAATGATATTAGTAAAAGACACAGGACCAGGGACCTCACTGAAACTGACACCCAGTGTCAGTGTTGTTAAAGTTAGGGGTCAGGACCCAGCACTGGCAGACACAGCCCAGTAGGGAGCAGCCTGAGGAGACCGATGAGGCCTTTAATTGCTGTCCACATGTGTCACATTGGTGTTTTCAGCAGATCTGGGGTCAGCTTTGAAGATCGCGTGTTGATTATTGTCACATGCTGTCATGCATGTGTTAGAAAATAAGCTTCAGATACACTGTAAATACCCCAAACTGTTGCTTTTAGCTGAAGGGGACTGCGGCCCTGATGTGCTCAAACAAAGCAGTTTGAAATGTCAGGAAAGTCAAAGGAACTGTGAAAATATCACACTGCTCTGTTTCTGTGTCTTTACTAGGAGCCATGACCAGCCAGGAATTTGTTACAGAGACATTTCACCTTCATACAGAACAGAACAAGTCAAAAAAAAAAAAGTTAGTGAAGGAAACAGAAACTAGGAACCTTCAGGAGTAACCACAGATGATCCATGGTCCCTTAAGCTCTGGTTTACTTTTAAAGTTAAAGCATTTTTTCTTTTTGAAAAGCTGTTCTCTTTCAAGACAAACTGCTGAAGTGAGATCTGTTTAACTTCGCCCTGAGCTGACACTGGACTTTCTTTTTTTCTCCCCCTGAAGTTCATCCAAAGTCACGCTTGCAGGCAACCACCTGTGCTGCTAACGGCCGAGCAGCTGCACAGATGTGGACTGTCCAGTCTCAACATAATAATAATTGTTCCAACTGTTTTTGGGAAATGAAAATACAGAAGCTTGAGTCTATAACAACTGTGTAAAGAGAGTCCTTATATGGAGACAGGCTGTTCTTCAGACTCATTCATCACTGACATTAACACTGAATGTTGTTACCATCCCTGAAACTGATTTGATTAGTTCTTCTTCTACTGCTTCACTCTTCTAGACTTCTTGGAGCAGTTCTTAAGTTTACTCTTCTTCTACTGTTTCACTCCTTGTGTATTTCCCCTTGCCCTGGATAGATTTGCTCAGATAGTGAACATGAACGGTCAGAGCTCTGAAGTCAAGATTAACCCTTTCATGCATGACGGTCACTACAGTGGACAGCTATTAAAAAAGTGGATTCTCAGGCGTCCACTGTAGAGGCTTATATGCAACACTGCCATCAAAACCTATTCTCATCATAGAAAATGACATTTTAATAGCTGTCCACTGTAGTGACCGTCATGCATGAAAGGGTTAATGAACCAACTATCAGAGTAACTTGACCTCTGACCTGTCCCTTTTAGAGCAAGCTGTAAACACAACATAGACTTCTCAAGCGGTCCCTCACAGTTACAGTTTGAAATGGTTGTCCAAACAGAAGGTCAAAGGTTACGTCCAATTACGTACTGAAACATCGGTCAGCCAAAAGCAGTTCTTTCTCTAAAGCGAGATGCAGTCGTTTACAAATAAACACATAAACACTGAACTGGGAGAAGCTGAAGGTTTTTTTTTGGGTGGTCCTGAGTCGTAGGTGGTAAATCATAAATACCCAATAAGGACGAATCAATAAAAGTGTTGGCAGTTATGTTAGTGCCACGTCAGTATGCAGTGAAATATTAGGAAATACCATACGTATTAGTATATGTGTACTGCGAACTGTCATCCACCTTAACACACCACCACCACCACCATCCTCTTGTATACATTAGGGATTCCTCAGATTCTCTCTGTAAATAGATTCCAGTGGGGAGGCTGTGATTTAGAGTAAAGTGTCCACTGCTGAGCTTCACCATGACCCAACCATCTACTCACTCCGAGTATACACACAATACACTGTCTGACGTACTACACACACACACCCGCCATATATCCTTAACCTGAAGGGATTTCGTTTTCTTGGCATCCATGTTGTGATGTCACTTCCACAGCAGATCCCTGACTCACAATAAAACACAGACTCGAACTGAAACACGCTGATTGGAAAGAAAAGAGTTTTTATTGAGAGATGCAGTTGATTGATCAAGGGACTGTGAGAGCATTTGTATCTGGCACACGCCAAATGCACTCATCCTGTCTGTTTGTATACAGACAATCAGATCAGGGGCAGAGAAGAAGAACACATTAGGTTGAAAAAAAAACAAAAAAAAAAACACAGTAGAAGAATTTACTGATTTAGGTTTGCAGACAGGAGACAACGGAAGAAACTGAATTTGGTTTAAGGATGAAAATATGGAGTACCTTCACGATGGTGTTACAACACATGAGGAAAAACTATAAAATATTTGAGGCGACTGTGTTGAGGGGGGGGGGGGGGGGGGGGGGGGGGATGGGGAAGGGTACGGTAAAGTGAGGAAAAGCTAATCAGACTCTTCCTGAGTCTCAGCGGAGATCTCTTCAGCGCTGAGGACAGGATGGACCCCTGTAAACGTCCTCTCAGATCCAGATACTGACCTGAGCCCTGGTGGACAATCAGAGTATCCATGTGTGTTGACACAGTATAGATTGTGTAACTACTGTGGTTTTTACCATGTAGGACGATGTTGAGTGAGACGGGACGGACCGCTCTGGTACCTGCTCCGGTCTTCATGGTTATCTGCAGCGCCGCGGTGTTTACACACAGACACGGAGAAGGACATCAGTGGGACTGAACTGTGGACTAACATGCAGCTCTGTCTCACTGTGTGTTCGTGACACTGTGGGCCGCACTGTGGGCCGCACTGTAGGCCGTACCGTGGACCACTAACAGGAGAGAAAACAGTGCAGAGAAAGTTTTCAGATGGAAATGCAGGGTTGAGTTAACATAGTCACATATTCTGTTCAAATGCATTTTTTTCTGCTTCCTTTCAGACTCACAAATCTGTGGCAGGACAGTAATCCAGTCGAGGCTCAGATCCATTTGGTCCGGGCCAGATGATCCCTGCCGCTCAAAAGTGTCCCAGGTACAAACTAACAGGTGTGGACGAGCGCTGAAGATTTATTTAAGTGATGGTGGTTTTCAAATAGGGATGGTAGAGCTGACACTCAGGATCGGTATCGTCCGATATCGGTTTAAATTTCCAGACTGGATATTGAAATAATAACTTAAGCCCATCAGGTCTGATACCTGAGCCCAAAGGCTCAACTTAACTTTGGGCGACATGTCGTAAACAGGGCCACTATTACCTCACGGTATGCTGGAGTGGGAAAGAAGGTATCGGATTGATATCGGTATCGGCAGATACTCCAGGTTGCAGAAAACCTTTTATCGAGCCATCATTAGTTCCAAACCACCTTCAGACTACTACTGGAGGGTCAATGTGTAAGTCCGACACAACGTTCTTGTCAATTGTCCCAGGGGTCCCTAACCCCTGGTCCGGGGACTGGTGCCGGTCCCTACGTCGTTTGGTACTACTAATTTATTTTATTCAAAAATAATCTGGTAGTGTTTCAAAACAACAGTTGGTTTTTTGATACTGACAGAGTAAAGTCTAAAAGATGTTTGATTTAGAAAATTCAAATGACAATGAGACGTTGTAAGAAGAGTTTGAAACCAGCATCACAGTATGATGACGTAAATCAAGTCAAAAATATTTTCTATATTCTTCTATTCATCCTTAGTTAGATCCAGATACCAGCCTCAGTAGTTCTGAGCTTCGATTTTTCCTACTTTCCTACTAATAATTGTGTAAAAGAAAATCTACCTCTAAGAACAGGAAACTTTAGAAGGAAAAACCATTTGTTGCTAAGCCCTTTTAATGTTAGTCTTTTTTTTTCCAGTTTCAGAAAGAGTTGGTTGTTGATGAAGGGCTGAAATGAAGACGTCCTCATGAGGAATTTCTAAAGTAAATAGGATTTATAGTCTGCATTTCAACTGATGGCTTTTGTCATATAAAACTGTCATCAACCAGTGACACCAGAAACCACAAGTGTTTTTCTTGGAAATACCCTCATGCTAACATTCTAGCCGGCTAATCATCAGCCAACTTTTCTACGGGGCACAGCTTTATTTAGCACACAATTCCACAGATACTGTAACAGCCCAGCGGGCCTGCTACACAGAAAGGGTTCTTACCCTAATCCTTTGAATTACAGTGAATAAGTGATGCGTTCAGGTGTTTAAAGGGTGTGTTCCACCTGTGAGCTATTTCACGATGGATACAACATACTGCACTGAAAGTGTGAAATTAGCCAGCGTTAGTCTGGAGGATTACGGAAAAATAAGGAAAAATTGCAGAGGGTATCATTTTTATAGGAGAACCTCTCAGATTAAGGAAATAGTACTGGACGGGAACAAAATGTTCAGGCATCATGGGTAAATCATGGGTGGAGCTGTGGGCCTCACGGCCAAGCGCGGACCACCACCTATAATAATCCCATGGTAATCTCTCTGTGAATTTTAGAAATTGTACCCAGATGTCAATCCTAGTTAGACTCAGTGTGTCCAGTTCGGCCGGACGTCTGGTAAATGACGCGGGTTTAACTGGGCAGCGTTCGATTTTATTTACTTCCTTTGACGGTAACATGTGACTTTATGAGAAGTGCACAGTTGTGTCTGTCCATCAAAACAAACAGTTATTATGACTAAGATGCAGATGATTGGATTAGTAAGGATTTTCAGGATGAATGTCTCCCAGACCCTCAACCATTCCCACCCGCTGAGAGTATTTCCAGTCTTATGGAGCAGTTGTCTGGTAACGTTCTCATTCTTAGTCTGTTTTTCTATTCTTATATTTCACTGATGTTTTAGGCTGAAAAAAAAAACCAACACATCGTCACTGTTTATGTTTTATTTTTATGTCAAATGTTTGTGACGTCTAACAGTTTATGATGTTTTGCTGCATGTTTTAAGCTTTGCTAGCTGTTTTGGCTACATGCTTTTTCTTTGCCATCTTCTCTTCTCTTTTTGGCTTTAGTTGTTGAGCAACTTTGTTGAAATGTTACATTTGCTTTTTTCAGGTTAACATTTGTTTATGTCTTATACAATTCTTTACTCTTCTTGTGTTTTATAATATACTGTAAGCTAAAGCTAAAGTAAACATTTAGGTTCTTTACGCTATTTTTTATTTAGCTTTTTTTAACACATCTTTTGAATAACTTTTAATATAAAAGGGATAAACTGTTAGCTAAGCGTTAGCTTTGGGCTTGCTCACTTATTTTTAGAACAAAAATGTCATTTAGCTTCTTATTGGTTAACTCTTTCATGGCAATATGTGGTGCTTTGTTCAAGCTATTTCTACATGTACTTCCAGCTAATTTAGCTATTATTAATAAATATATATTTGTATAATTTATTTGCTTGTTTTTTCCATTTAAGCTAAGTTGTTCGCAATTTTTTAGCTTTTTTTTTTGCCAAGTATGAGCTGTTCAGCTTTAGTTGACTCGTAGGGTTAATACCTTACATTGACTTATTTTGGTATAAACTTAGCAACAGAGACATTCAACTGGTGTTTGCTACAGAAGCCCCGCTGTAAAAACCCTAACTTGTGAATTTCAGGGGCGATTGCAGCGTTTCAAGGGCATTTTGCCTCGATTCCCCGCTGATGCGACCCTGGCTGCTCCACATCAAAGCCTTGAAAAGGTGAAACTCGAGTTGACGTTAATCTGTTTGTTGTCAGAGAGGTGGAGGTCACTAAAATGGATATGTTTTGCGTTAGGGCAGTGGATCAGCTGCAGGGAGCCGTGAGATGAAGAGCTGCAGGTAAACCTGTCTCCTGACGTACCGTACCTCCGACTCATAACTTCATGTTTGAGCTAACGACACAAAACGGACCCTGTTAAAAGTCACAACAGTTTCGATGCGCAGTTTATTTTCTTTAAAAGAATAAAACACTTTTATTACAGAGGTGAAAATCATATTCCCACAGCCACAGATGAAGCTTCGTTCCATCAATAACACGGGTGGTGACTTCAGACTTTTTTATTCGGTGGCAGCCATATATCTTTCATCACACACACACACACACACACACTTAGAGCTGGTGAATGAGCGTGGATGTACATCCCTGGTAAATAGATTTACTCAGACAGAGGCTGCAGATCCACAGAGACAGGAGGAGTCAGTTATTCTATATTCCCAGTTTGATCACCGTGTTTCACGCACATGTGAACGCTGGGATATTAAACTGAATGGACATGAAACTGTTTTAAAAAAAAAATTATTTCCCAGCGGAAAATGTGTTTATAATTACATCAAACATGGACTTTCCAGACTTTTTGTGCTGCGCTGGTCTGTAACATCTGTGCGGAGGCTGCCATGTTGGATCACCACGTTTTGACGACAGCCTCCAGGGGACAGACTAATAAGCACTAGATACAGATGTTTCTAAATTCAACACAGCTCACCTTTGGCTCCGATCCTTGAATGTCTGACGTCTGTCCCAGTCTCAGTCCGCAGGTCTTATTTTTGTCAATACCAATCAGCAGCAGTTGCAGGTCCATGAAGCAGGAGAAGCTCATTTAAAGCCCAGATATTTAGAAATAGAAATCCCACTCTCCATGAGCAAATACAATTATCACAAGATACAAAGTTACATAGGTTAAATTAAAAAGACTTTCACAGAAGAACCTCAAGCTTTAAATTCCATCCACCGTCTCCTGACTAAAATCCAACAGCTCTGTGATCGTTAATACTTCTACATATTTTTCCACATCAATAATTCCATCATTTGTCATAAACAACAGCAGAAATGTGTTTTGTCTTATTCAGAAAAGATTATTTATCTAGTTAAACCATGAGAAAAGGAGATTAATTTCCATCAAATTTGACTGTGATAAATTACATGACGATTAATTGTGATTAATTAATACCAAGCTAGCTAGTTTTGCTAGCTTTTGCTAACACTGGTGTTGTTGTCCTATGTCTGACTTCCAATCAGCTACGACTTTTACTGATTTTACTCTTTATCCCGTTCTTCATTTTATTAATCCTATTTTTCTTCCTCATTTATATATGTTTATATTTTTTATTCTTGTTGTTTTTACTCGCGGTCCTGCTATTTTTTACTTTCCTCCAGCTTTCTTTACCAGTTTGCACTATTTCCTACTCGTAATTCTTCAGATGTTATTCTTAGTTTTACTCTAATTCAGTCCATTCATCTAGTGTAAGAACTCTTAGTCTTTATTTATGTCTTTATTTTTGTCTATAATGTCTAAACACTTGAGGACACTCAGTCTGCTCAACTGTTGAGACAGTGTTCAGTGACGTCACAGCACCGCTGTTACTTGACTGGTATTTTCCCATGAACTGACAGAATCTCACCCCACACCACGGAGCTGATGAGGTCCGGTGTACAGTGAACTCTCCCAGCCGCCTTCCTCCTCCTCTTACTCCTCCTCCTCCTCCTCCTCCTCCTCCTCCAGCTTACTCTCAGTCTCCTCCGTGTTTCTGTCTGTGCAGAGGCGAACAGTCAATGGGACAGAGCTCATCCGCCTCCGGACCGTCGGTGCTGGAGTCTCTTTCAAACTGTGGCCGCTGGGAATGACGTGTGGACTGTTGTTTGTCAGTGAGCAGATCTGAAGCTCCGTGAACCTCAGTGTCTCCGTGACATCAGACACAAGAAAAGAGAGAAGAAAGTCTGTGGAATTAAAGTGTCTCCGTGACATCAGACACAAGAAGAGAGAGAAGAAAGTCTGTGGAATTAAGTGAAGCTGCGGAGACTCCTTTTTGCGCGTCAAGATGCTCGGGCTGAGACGTCACCCTGCAGCGGCGCTGACGCTGGTTAATGGTGAGTAACAACGCGTGAATGAGAAATGAGTCCGTGGTTGTTGTTTACCAGGTGAGGGTTTCCGTGTACAGGGAGGGAACCGGACTGTGAGACAGTTTCCGAGGTCTCCACTCAGCAGCGCATCTTTGCGCACGCTCTCCTCCACTTTAGACCACCTCACTCTGCGTTATTGACGTGTGAAAGCTTCCATTACACGGCAGTCATCACGTGGACTCATAAACTGTAAAACCTAAACCATAGTCAGAGGCTCTTCAACTGTTGGAGACCTGGAGCAGGGACCCTCCACTTCATACTTCATATTCTATCAATTATATTTCAAACTGAACCAAGTTCCATTTTTATAAACATACCATGAAAGGTTGGATTTTTAGGAGTACCTTATTCAAGTAATACACAGCTGCGTATATTCCTGGTACATGAAGTACTGCAGTATGTTAGTTATGAATACCAAGCAGTCCAATGAATTCAATTTAATTCATTCATTCGTCTTCTTCTGCTGCTTATTCTTCTTCATGGTGTCGGAGCCAAACGCGCTCACATCGTCCTGCATGAAGAACATGCAGAAAGAAAAATGCTTGTAGTAGAACTTGGGATGGAACTGATGATGTTCTTGCTGTTAGGCAGCAGCACATACCACTCCTCCACTGTGCAGCCTTCCTGTTAATGTTGAACATAAAACGTAAAAATGAAAAAAAAATAAAAAAAGATACGTAGATTACTGAGATATTAGTAGGAAAAACTGATGGAAAAAAATACACTTTTTAAACATAAAGCTGCTTCATCTTCACGGACTGCCTTGGGCTGCGGACCCCCAGTTGATTACCCCTAATCAGAAGCATGGCATTGTCAGTTACATCACTGTGCTGCCTGTCCGACAGACTGACGCTCACTTGGCTTCCACGAAAAAGTTCCTCAGTGTCGTCTCCTCTCGGAGCCGACTCTTTCTGCAGTGTCATGTGTTTTTGCCTCCTGTATCTGCAGTTTGCTGCACGTGTGTCATGTACGATTGTGTCAAAGCCTCATGTGACTGAACTCGACCTTGGCTGAGTGTTCCACCGTTATAGGCTTTTAATGACATTTCAGTTGAGTGGAGCCTGAAGAGTTGGGGCTGTGTGAGGCAGAGGAGTTCAACACTGAAGTGGAGTCACGTCAGAGTCACGTCAGAGTCATTCAAACTTGAGACGGGTGGACAGTTACTGTATTGTATTGTAGAAGTCAGTGTGGATGCTGCCCTCTGTCTGCGTTATCTATTTATCTTCCCTGTTCAGATCACCAGTGGAGAAGAGAGGCAGTAGGTGGCAGCGATGCAACTTGATGACTTTTTAAAAACCACAGATTGAAGAAGTAATGGTGGGAGAGACAGTCAGCTCACAGCAGAGACTGAGAGGAGGCTGAATATGGATGTTCACACAGTATTTTTTGTCAGACACAGACTATAATTTTTGCTCTCAGATTTGTTTATTTTGGCTATCTGTAACTCCACAAATTTGTTTGCCTTTAGCTCTCCTATTACTGTGTTTTGGTGCAAAAAAACAAACAAACAAATGATGCAAATGTCTTATTATGACTCACTCACTGCAGTCACAAACACTGTCCTGATGTCAACATTACTTATCCTATCTCAACGTTGCCTGATCTAGCACTAAGGAGGACAGCTCCTTTGTGTTGTTTTGCTGTTAGCAAGCAAGCTGAAAATTTAGTGTGACTAAAATCGGTTTAGCCTGGAATTTCAGGAAAAGTTAAAGCCTCTTCCTCTCTGCGTGTGGTCGATGTGTCAGTCAGCACAGTCATGATACATTTGGTCACTCCCAGCCAGCCGTTGCCAAGATGCAAAGGAGCTGCATGAGGCCCTGGAGCCACGGGTTGCAGACCTCTGGTCATGAGTATCCAAGAAAAACTTAGAAAAAGTTTAGAAAATCACATCCGACTGAGTGAGGAACATGGCAGTTGTGGGTGCTATGAAAACTGAGCTGGAAGTTATCCTCTTAGGATCTGACAACCGTGTACTGTAGCGAGGGGCTCGGACCCCCCCCCCCCCGGGAGTTTTCGCTAACATGTGGCCCTGCTGCAGGTCATCAAACTGTGACCTTGTCTCTTCCTCTTTAAACTGCAGTCTGTTTTGACTCAGTAATGGCGACCGTAATAACTAAATCTGTTTCTGCTAGACGTCTACCGTGACCCGGTCCCTGTACCATGGGCTGCACTTTTGGACCATGACCTCATTTGGGTTAAACAGGGGTGGAAGAGCATATCCATGGCAGATCCAGTGTTGTTACTCTGGAGGCTACCTCTGCCTTCCTCAGAGGCCCACATGTGGTTATTGTAGTGGCAGCATTTCATCTCTGTAAATTCCTGACAGGGATGGGGCTACAGGTGGTTTGAGTTTGGTGCTGAACAGGAGAAGGGCATCTGGCATCAATCAGGAATGTGTCGAGGTGCAGTGACCAGAGGAGGAAGGATTACTTTCATGATTGGTTAATCCGCTATTAATGGGATACAGAGAATACTGCAGAAAATGAATTAATAAATACATCAATTCCAATAAAATTTCTAATAAAAACTTAGACAGTGTTATTATGGATCATTTCCCAGGATGTAAAAAAAAAACATCTGTTGTAAATTCTCATCATTTCAAAAGCTGGGAAAATATGTTTGGTTCTTTTCGTTTCTCCAGAACTTTCTTCGTTTCCCTGTGGTTGGTGGTACATCTAGAAGTTTCCTCTGTGATCTCGCATTTTAAAACCAGTGAACTGAGTTGACACCACGATGTGTTGTTTGTTGTTACATATATGAAACAGGGATGACATTATAAATCACTTCATGTCACTTAGCCAAAAGAACATGATTCATGTTCTTTCATTGAATGTCAAAAAAAAAAAATTTCATCTGATAAAGTTGGTCGAAGAGAATTCCTTAATATTCCCTGTGGATTTTTTTCCTGCAGTTTCCCACATCTATGATTCGGGAAAATATATCTTAGTATTTTGTGAGAAAACAGTCGCTGAAAGATGAAAATGTCAAGAGACAGAGAAGATCTTAGTCAAAAAGTTCTAAGACAGATGAATTCATATGTTAGTATATGTCTCTAAGACGTGTTTGGACAGTTGGACAAGTTATATCTTTATGTCTTATGTCAAAATGTTAGGTTGTTTTCAGCTAAATGTGAAAATCTTGAAGCTTTACAACTGGTTTTGATTTAACTCCTGAGTTTGTTTTCACCAAAACTAAAAGAACGTTAGAAAGAAGCTCAATTCCAGGCCTCGGGTTAGTGAACAGAGCAGGTTACGATCTGCTGTCAGAGATATCCCAGAATGCTACTGTACAATTTTTGTTTTTGATTCTCCATTGATTCTTCATTTAATTCCACTCCTGGTTTAGCCCTTGTGTCTCGTCTCTTCACCTTTGTGAAAAAACGCTGCATATTTGGACTCAGATCAGCAGGGATTCCACTCATACTGGACTCAATTAAGCTAATTTAATGGAGACTGTTTTTAGCCTGGCAATGCTAATGTATTTGTCGCGCCTGTGTAATTTTATAGTCATGTACAGTAGCTGTAGTGTTGCACACATCCCAGTGTGGCTGCTGGAGCCTTGACGGTGACGTCTTCTTAAACATCTGTGAAGATCTGTGGGGAAACAGGAGACACCCAGCCGACCAAACCCACCAGAGTGAATACATGCGCACTTTCATGGAAAATCCACAGCATAAAAGCGATTGGTCAGGGATTTATCACGTGTGTCGGCGGAGCATGTCAAGAGTGGCTGCTCGCGTCCCACAGACACCTCGTTGTTTAGGGTTGATCTGTGATGGAGTCTTATTAATACTGCTCCATGTATTCATCCATATTTAATGAAATATCATGACAAGACATCAAAAACAAGTGTTTATAATTTTTTTTACTATCAAAATTCATCGGATTGAATCTCGTAGCGGGCCCGCTTTTGGCCCGCAGGCCATATGTTTGACACCCCTGATTTAAAGTTTTTGATTGTTAGTCTGTTATTTTGAGGTATGTGCTGTGGCCTGTGCTTGTCACTTAGTCTTCAGAACTGTTTAAAGTTCTTGGAACTATTTGTTGTAAGTGTCACCTCATCAACTTCTCCTTTTAGAAAGACAGGTCAGAATGACTAGATTTTAAACAAAATAAAGTTGAAAACATCTCTGTCCCCAAGGTGCAGGCATGACAGAAATTAAAGTGAGAACTACTGAATAAAGGTTGGGGGAAAACAACTACAGGGACTGGTTTTGTGACTGGGAATTACAACTAGTTAAAAAGTTAAATGAGTGAGATAATTGCACAAAAATGAAAATCTCGAGCGATAATAAATTGAACTCCCTTCATCTTTTAACCCACTGTGTAGACTAGAGCCTACATATAATTGATGCTCTGGTTAACATTAACATTATCTCTAAGATGAATGGAGACAATACGGTCTCTTTGATATAGGAGCAGATCTGAAGAACTGCTCCTATATACATACAGTCACATCCGACATCAAAGTTCACAGTAAACTATCAAAGCCTCGTCAGCGACATCGTCCTCATCTGCTCTTTAGACATGTCCTCGCTTCTAGTCCTTTAACTCAGTGCAGCTGTCCTTGAGCGGCAGACATGATCTGTGTGTCAGTTTGCAGAGAAGTCACAGAGCAAATCCACCGGGGTCTTTGAACCCACACGCTCTTCTTTTAAGTGTATAAGGTCTGACTTGTTGGTTTGGTCTCTCACTGTTTGCCTCAGTTTGTTGTGTCACCACAACATTGTTGGAGGTGAACAGGCCACAGAAGGAGAAGTCATTGAATGTAACTTCTGTTTTCTGTTGACACTCATCAGTCAGACAAGCAAAAAACTATATTCATGTACCAGAGGCCTCACATGGTAATTGTACGTGAAATAATGCATAATAAAGGATTTATTGATTATCATCCCAGGCCTATTAATAATAACATCAAATAGTTTGTTGGGTCACATGGAGTCTACATGTTGCAGTATGTATGTTTTAATGTATAAATATATATGCATACATACATATACATAATATACAATATATTTGAGTGAGAATCAATAAGAGAATCGATCAGTGGTATCAATTGGAATTGTTAAAAAAGTTTCATTTCATATTTAACTGTTTTCCTGTGCAGGGGTCGTTCAGACATTTTAAAGGATCCTATTGGCTGTAAAAGATATGATTTGCTGCAACTGTTGTTTGGCGTGGTGGATATATGCACGATACATTTTCTGCAGCCAACGTGCAGATGGACGTGACTGGGTGAACTTAAACCTAAACTGACAGGAAGTGGATCTGTGTGTGAAGAGTACATAGCAGCATCAACAGCAGCGACGTTTTCTTGAAAATGTTGATTTGGAGACGAGGCTGTGAAAACCACAATTGCCACCCACAGAACTTTTGGGTTCACACTCGGCTGCCTCGTCTTACTGCACTTGTGTAACTTTATATATGTTGCTGCTGACACTGCTCTCTGGGAACCATGTGATAAACATGAAAGCAGAGATTAAAGAGGAGAAGATGTACAGATGACATTTTAAGACATGCTTCAAAACCATGTGGCGTTGATGACAGAAGAATCTTTACATCTGTTTATATTGTTGTCACCGAGCTGTGACCTAGAAAGATGGAGGTCAGACTCCGAAGTATATGTCACATGTCAAATTAGACATCAAGGTTCGATGTATTAACGAGGCATTAAAGTGGAAGCGCATCAATACAACAAAGATCTCTAATTACAATCAAAAAATCATTGAATCATTAATTATGCGTGACCAAGTGAAACCCTAATCCAACGATAGTCACTCAAACATCAGTCACAGCGACTGATGTCACCGCCTTGAAGTCTCCTGTGGCTGTTCAAGAAAGTACTTAGTTAAAATAGGAAAAAAAACAAAAAAACAAAAATCATATCTTGCATTTAACAGTAATTAATGTAACATTTATTTTATAATCACACATATATGTATTTATATATATTTATATATTTTTTATATATTTACATATATGCACATAAAGTGTATATCTATATTTATATGTATATTAATATGTATATATATGTATATATTTCTATATAGAAATATAAAGAAATATATATTATATATTATTATCGAAGGGAACTCTCGAGGGATTAATAAAGTTCTATCTATATATAAATATATGTCAATATATTTTATAAAATATGTATATATACACATAAGTGTATGTATTTTTAATTTTACACATAAGTATATATAAATGTGTATATATATTTATATATATATTTACATATATACATATGTGTATATATATGTATATATGTATGTACTATATATACTCTACATATGTAGATGTATATACTGTATGTATATATATATGTATATACACTATATATGTGTGGGTCGCAGCTTGCAGTAGTATTTGCTTAGTCTTACTGAGCATTCTGGCGTTAATACAACAGACACATTTTAGGAAATCTCGTCCAATCAGGAGCCAGGATTCAAAGACACTTCCTCTCTGCTGCTGATTGTTCAGGGTAAACACTCGGACACATCCATGGGACGACGTAGGAAGGAAAAGCTGATGGCAGCCACAGACAGGAAGTTCACCTCAGTGAGTCCAGGAGATGACATCAGTGACAGCAGCTTTAGGCATTTTATCTGTGGTCACCGTCTTCATATTAGGGATAATATAAAAATAATATAATTACAGCTGCAAGGATCTCATGAAATGTAATTCACTACAAATAAGCGTGCAGCGTCGTGAGGTCGTGGTGAAATACTTTGTCATAATGAATAAAATAATGTCTGTCACTTGTGTTTATAGAAGATGATTGTCAGCAACACACACACACACACACAGACAGAGTGAGAGAGAGAGTGAGAGACAGACACACACACCAGGGTTTGGTTCAGCCACAGAAGTGAGTCACCACTGACTGTGTCAGACGGCAGGCGGGGAACCGAAACAGGAATAAAAGAAAGTCACGGTTGCCATGGTGATGTTTTATTTAACTGATGTCAACTCTCGAAGTTTGATGGTTGGAGCAGAGACTTTCCTTCATCACCGTCACTTTAAGAAATGTGTCTTCTCATTTACTCTCTTTGTTTTCTGTCCCTGATTTGAGTGACATCACCATTCGGAACCGTCACACTAAAGCAAAACCTTCGATGCAAACTGAGACAGAAAATCAAATCAGTTTTGGTGCATCACTTTTATTCATCCTGACACAGAAAACCCTCATCTAATTCCAGCGTTTTTGTTTTTCCTGTTCGGTCAAATAAGCCGTAACTTCAGATAAAACTACATTTAAACGGGAACTGGAAGTAGTGGCTCATCCACTTTTGTAAGGTAGTCCAGAGAGGCATCTGCAGGGAATGTCAAAGGTCACACGTGCTGAGGTTGTAATTCTGTCATTAGCCTGTTGCAGCTCACACCAACCATAGTTCTGTTTTTGAATAAAACCTGCCATTCTTTTTTGACAGTTTTATTCCCAGATTTCTGTCTTGATACCTACGTTTGAAGTCCCACAAACAGCAACATGTATCTGTTGTATGTATGTGCTGGGCTGTGGCTTTGTTTGTTTTGAGTGGAATTTCATCTAATTCAGCTCCAGTCAGGTCTTTGTTTTGCTGTGACGTGAAGCTTCCACCTGGAGCGGTGGTGTTAAACTCACAGTGGTTCATTGACCACGTACAGCCTGATTAGAACTGGAACTGGGCCGGACCAGTCCCTTCATGACATAATGACCTATAAATAACAATAGCCCCATGTTTTTCTCCTTTGTTTTTAAGCATATATATAGAAGCATATTATAAAATATTCATAAGTAATGAAATATAATTTAACACATCACGAACATGAAGATTGTGTACATTTCTTCACTTTCAAAATTCATCAAGTCGGCCAAATCGACCCCTCCCCCCCAGCGGGCTGCTTTGGCCCGCGGGGCCGTATGTTTGACACCCCTGACCTAGAGCAACGAACATCCTTTAACTCTAAGTGTACGTAAGTGACATAACTGCCCCCCCCCCCCCCCCTACTGCCACATACAAGGTTTGATCCACAGGAACTATAGGAAGATGGTGGTTTACGTATCTGATCAACAGGTAAATTAACTCATTTAAAAATGTAAACGAGTTCCACATCAAACACAAATCTGTTGCTGACGGATGAGACGGATGGCTGACAGAATCAAGTACATACTTGAGTAAAGAAACTGAAAACCCACCTTTAAAGGCCCTCAAATAAACAAGACCCCCGCCAAGGTGCGACACCGCATGTCGTGTCGGCTTACGCAGGTCTTGACCTCCACACAAGGTCAAGCCACCCACAGACATCAAAGTGCCCAGCATGTGTTTCACACTTCATCACTTGTCACCCACTCTGCTACAGTTTCAGGGGTTTCATCCTCTCCACCGGGGGAGGAATTGTTTCCACATTGGTCCGATGCGTTACAAATGCTTTAAAAAGAAAATTAGCAGACCTATTTATAGGTGGGCCGCACTCGTGAGGAGTGGAGAGGGTTCTTGCCTTACAAAGAAAGAGTCACTGGTTTGTTGTTTGATTCTTTTGTAGTGTAGTGTGTTTGTTCTCTAACTTTGTTCTGCCACTTTGTAAAGCCGAGATTCAAGTTCTGCTTTTTTTTTATTGCTTTCATTAGATAAATAGAACTTTATTCATCTCTAAAGAGGTCCTTCAGGAAATGAAGGTAGTACTAATCCATCAGTTGGGTTGGTCACCAGTAAACTACCTGCTATAATTTGTCTTTCTCTTCCAGCAATATACAGAAAAAAAAACCATTTTGGTCATTTAGTAATGTTGACTAATTATGATTAATTGGGTTTAATCATGATTTAACTTATTTAACTTAACTTATTTATTTAGTAAATAAACCTTCGTTTTACCAGATAACTGTAGATGTGGATAAATCACGATTCATTGAGCACAAATAATCATGATTAACTGTGATTCATCCACACCTACAGTAACATGGTAATGTAAAAGTTAATTGTGATTAATTAATCATAATCAATTTTGAATTCCCTTATAATAATATAAACGGTTCGATCTGACTCCAGGTCAGTCCACACAGGGCCATGTCCACTGATGTACCATGAAAATGTGCTTTGCTCATGTGGCTGTCGGCCTCAGGCAGTTGTTTTGCGAGGCACCAGGGACAAATAAGAGGGAGGTGGGGGCAACAGCAGCAGCAGTGGGGCAGACAGACAGTTGGAGGTGATGGAGAGCAGCCCCCGTTGGTGAAAGGACAGAGTTTTAAAACCTGGTCTGGACCGTATGATTTGTGGTGGGAGGAGAGCGCGCTATCACCAGTCTGAGGAAAAACAAGGAGAGGAGTGGGAAGGTCAGAGGTCAGAGAGGAAACGGACCACCGCTGCTTCACATCCACGGCTTTTTGCTCTAATGATGAAAATGCAACACGTTTGTAGAGTGTCTTGAAAAGTTGTGTTTCCTGTTGGTGGAGGTCAATGCTGACCTGACCTCTTGACCTCTTATCTGTTTGTTATGGAGCAGAAGGAAAAAGCTGCTGTGTTTGGCCTAAAAGATTCACTGGAGGAAAACAGACAGACTTTTTTTGAGCCAAAACTTACAAATGAAGCAGCATCTGTTCAACTTCAAACATCAGCAGTGAGAGCTCGGTTCTCTGTCAACAGCCTCAACAGTGATCAACAGTCATCCAGGTCATCTTAACAAAAGATGGTCACATCGAGGACAAGTGGACGAAGTAGGTTTCTCAAAGACGTTTCACCATCAAAGAGGCTCTTGGATGGTGAAACGTCTTCAAGAAAACTTGTCAACCTTAGCTTTCCATCTGATCTGAACAACAAATAACTAACAAATGTATTAACATCAAACATAAGGACTGCGGGCCAAATGCGGCCCACCAAGTAATTTTGCGTGGCCCACGGGAGCTCAAAAAGCATTTGCCTTATAATAAAGTCCACGCTGTTGAGTTTCTTAACCTGATAAATGAAACTTTTTTGATTACACAGAGCAAATGTACAATATTTGTAACTTGAATAAATAATAATAATAATCAATTGCAGAAACACACCAAAACTGTATAGATGTAACTACTCCATACCATATTTATATTAATATGGTATGGAGTAGTTACGTCATGAGTTTGACACCCCTGACGTAGACGACATCAGTGTGAATATAACAGTCAGTGTTGAAGCTAACTTTGGGTGTAAAACTGTACAGAGACATTTACCAAACTGCCATGTTGTAGTAGCTACGCCCTAGTGTGTGTGTGTGTGTGTGTGTCTGTTGATGGTCTGTGTGCAGCAGGCTGGTGCAGACCTCCAGTCCAGTCTGTCTCACAGACCACAGCTATCCATCATGGTGGAATCACACAGGGAGCTGTGCAGCTCTGGCTTCTGCCTCGGGGGCAACATGTTCACATTAACCTCTGTGACAAGAGGTCAAAGAGGTCAAAGAGGTCAAAAGGAATGACCCAGCCAGATATGATGATGCTCTTCCACACAAAAGTTCCACTGTGAAATAACCAAGTCCCTGGACTGTGGAGTGGACGGGTCCACATGTGTGATGGAGCGTGTTGGTTGTTGCCGTGTAACAGCAGTGACCTGGTCCTTCCTGTGTTCAGTCTCTGTGTGTATTTCGGTGCTGGTGTCATCGACTTACGGAGTACTTTTATTTTCCATTTCAGGAAAGATTGTCTTCTACAGTACGTACTTAGAGACTGAGGTTTGACTGCTGTTTTGGCCACATTGTTTTTTTTCCCCTTTATTATCCCGCAGCATTTTTATCATATTTTATGTTCAAAATCTTTGACTTGAATTTAGAGTAAGAAGAATCAACTTTGTTGTCATTTTACATATAAACGCAATTAAGTTTGGTTCCTGTATATAGGGGAATTGAACCAACATGTCATAAAAAACAAACCTGATACAACTAGACCACAAACTGCCATCATTTAAAATATAGTTGCTGATGTTCCAGAGGTGATTCTTGAAGACCAGTTGATACAGTCATGGAGCTAACACTAATAAAAAAAGTTTTACCTACAGTCATGTCATCAAAGTTATAGTACCACCAACTGGCAAAATAAAAAATAAAATAAAAATAAAAAATTATTTGAAATTTAGATTTTTTGGAAGAATACCAAGCAGAGGTTTTCAAACATTCTCAGACAAACTGGCAAAATAAAAAATTAAATGAACGAGCTTTTTTTTCTGTTTTTTTTTTTTCTTCTTTTTTTTCTGAGGATCTCAGTGTCAACACCTTTGTTGACCTCCAGGCTTGTCTTTAACTCTAGGACACTCAGAACTACGTCTCTACATCTACGCAGCAACTGTCAAACAGCAGTTAAATGGCAGCTGTGTGAAGCCCAGACGTGGAGGTGCTGGTTCACCGCCGCCAGAGTCTTCAGTCGTAAAGGGATTTTATTGGGTGACAAGAGAAATTAGTTTTATTAGCACAGCCCATACTGACTATTTGTCACTGTTGTTAAAACATTTTTCTGTGGTCTGTCGATTAGGTCAACCGATTCATTTCCTGTCCAGAAAGATCTTGGGGATAAAGGTGAGGGACTGAAGGCCTGACGTGTCACCGAGTCTGTTGTTTGACTTTTTGTCTCAGTTGTCTCTGTGTGTCCAGTAGCTCCATTCATACTTTCCTGTTTGTCTTACTTATTTAAAGGACCGGCTGCCTGTGTGTCCTTTGTGGTGCTTTTCCTGAGTTACTGTTTCTGAGCTGCAGCTAAACATCAGTGGGAGCGGAGACCTTCCTCAGACACATCTGTGTGTTTGACACAAGGAGCGGGGGGAGGTGTGTGTGTGTGTGTGTGTGTGTGTGTGTCTGCACTAATGTGGATCCTTCTGAAAAAAACTGCCTGTCTTTTTTTTTTTTTTTGCTTTGAGGGTCAGTTTTCAGTTGTGACAAATGTTGCTAAAACACTACAGAAACATGATGAGTCAGTTTCCTCACTTCAGACTCTCCAGATTCTGTGAATTGTTTATTGCAAAAATACAGATGTAAAAGTTACAGGCTTTAAAATTGGAGTTTTTATTACAGACATACGGTGAAGTTTGCCATAATCATCACTGTGATTAAATCAGACGCTTGACAACATTGAAGGAATATTCTCCCAGATGCTGCCACTGGACCAGACTTTATCTTTTCATGGGATGTCACTATATATAATCAGACGCTTGACTGATCTGATCTTATTGTAGCAAATCTTTCTTTAAAAAAAAGAAATACATAAAATTCAGAAATACACCAGGGTCCACATGCTAAAATGTTATTATTTGTTTAATTATTGTCATATAATTAAATTCAAAGCAATCTATTAGGGAATACAGACCAGTTATATTTTCATTCATATTCATTTCAGATTTAAATTTTAAATGTAAGATCTCAATAGTTTTTAAGTTGAAGCAAAAAAAGGGGGGAAAAAAAAACAACTGGTGAAAAGGTTGCCAATGGAACATATAAGGCTAAATCAAAAAGTCAATTTAATATGTTTATATGATTATAACAACAAACATTAAAAAATTAAAACCAAAAAAAAAAAAACTGAAACAAAATTGGAAGAGAACTCAATTCCATTTCTAAGAAGCAGGTGCTTTTGTAAACGAAATTATCGGATACATCCTAGAAAGAAGACGAAAAGATTTTGTGCCTTATTTTCAGGTGTTCTTGTTCTACTTATTCTGCTTGGCTGTATATTTTTCTTAGAGGAAGTTGAGACACACACATGATTGCAAAACCTTTCTATGCTGAATAAGTCTACGTTAGCACTAATGACTAACTCCAATAGATGTTTCTGTGTAAAAGACACTTGACTCCGAATCTCCCTCCGACCCCCCGACCCCTGACCAGGTCCCTGACCGTTGGCTTCTGGTCTAGACTTGTTCCTTACAGTACAGTTTTGAACAGCAGAAAGTTAGACGGCAGCACTCTGTTGTTCCTTACAGTACAGTTTTGAACAGCACTCTGTCCGGCTATTCCTGTAACACTAATTAAAGTTTTAGCGAAATAAGTGGATTGTTATTATCGTGGCGATCGATGTCGTTTGTTAAGTGGCCGTTGGCAGCTCCTCCTTACAGTTTTACCCTCTGCTGTTTGGTCCACAGCTCAGGGTGTGTTATTAACAGAGACTCAGACATCGTAGCGTGGTAATTATTGTCGTGACTCACCTGCTGCCGGCGAGCTGCTTTCATCGTTCACTCGCTCCTTTGTATCGGTTTTCTCTTCACTTTTACTTTTTCTTTCCAACCCAAACCTGTGGCGTTCCCTGTCGAGTTGTAGGAATATTGTGTCAGCTCATGCTCGTCCCTTCCTTCAAAACATCTGTGATTATTTTTGCTTATTGATTTTAGAGGAAGGTCATTGTTTAACCCCTAGGGGGTGTGTGTGTGTATTTTTAGTTTATCTGGAGTTACTAGATGTCTCCCGGAAGCCCCGCCCTCCACCTCCGCACTATAGATGTTCAGACTTTAATGATCAGCAGATTTTTTTTTTACAGTTTTCCTCTGTTGTCCAGTGCGGGGTGGGTGTTGTTAGCCCGGTGTCCGCCCCCTCTCTTATTGTAGTAGAGGGGTTGAGGGGGCAAGAAAGCTTTGACAAGCGTCATGGGGGATGATGTCATGCCTGGGTCTCAGCTTGCATGTTTCATGTTTTCTACACCGGTGTGCTCCAGAGGATTCATCTGGAAGTTTCACAGAGTGGAACCCGACACCGTCAGCAGGAGAACGTTCAGTCAATGGATGAAAGGGTGGCGGGCAGGGGGGGGGGGGG
>NC_024320.1:27650208-27655164 GCF_000523025.1 Cynoglossus semilaevis
GTTGTTGTTGTTGTTGTTGTTGTTTTGTCTTCCACCAGTGAATGATCCTTGACCTGCTGAAAACTCTACATACCAGACTTGATGACTAAGAGACTGACTGGACCAACTGTCTCATGTGAGAAGACGCTGTTGGTTCATCACAGCTAAAAACGTTCTTTCCGCTGGTTCACATTTCTTTGATTAGCCGGTCAGCAGCTGGTTTATCGTCCGCTTGTTTTAGTCTGGTCAAAGGTGCGTCTGCATGTGAAACAGTGAATCATGGGAACAGATTAAATAGGTGCAGTGACCCAGAGGAATCCAGGCCACTAGAAAAACATCAGCCCTGGTGTTCACTGTTCGCCCACTCACGACGTTGGCCAAAAATAAAGCAGCAGCAGCAGCAGCAGCAGCAGAGGAGCAGAGGAGCAGACGGCCAAATGAGAAAATGAAGTTGACATCAGCAGAGCTCAAACCTGTCAGACATCCTGCTCGTGACTCTCAGAGCAATCAGAGAGGAAATTGCGCTGCGCGTTGTATTATAAAAGCCTGAAAAATCAGAACCAAGAGCCAAAAATATATTTTTTTGAAATTAAGGAAAAATAGATAAAAAACAATGGAAAAAGTAATGAGCTGCTGAGAGAAATGCCAAAATTGGACAGACACTCCTACTGCCAGTCATGTCTGTTGTTGAGAAGCATATGGTTTGGAAATAATTCAGCTCCCGCCCCAAGGGTTGACCCTTAAAAAGGTCGTATTATAGTTCCTCATAAAAAACGTTGAGAAAAATCACTATTTTATATTAACTTCTAAGATCAGCCTGATGCCAATGATCAGGTGTTTTTTCTTTTGTTTTTTTTACCTTCGTCTGTGATTCGTCTGCTAACAGCTCTACAGCTCACACGTGTTCCTCAGTATTTAATGACCTCTGACCCACAGGTGAGGATTTCTGTAAGGCTTTAAAGCTGATAATAGGCGTTTTGTTGTGCTACAGATGAGCAGATGTCAGTGTGGCCTGTGTGTTTTTTGTTTTTTTTACCGTAGCTGGACGAGGCTTTGAAGCCAACAGGTGCAGACTGGGACTCATTTTAATAGGTGGTTTGGAGTCACAGAGGCCAAGAGGTTAAAGAACGACCCACGTCTTCCAACCGCGTCTAACCAAAGAAGTATATTCACCCACTGCACACCACCAAATATGACCTCTGCTTTTAACCCATCACCAAAGTGAACAGTAGGGGGCAGTGTGTGTGGACGGTGCCATGCTCAGAGCACCTCAGTGGTAACTTGGCAGCTGGTGGACTCGAACCTGAAACCTTCCGGACCCAAGCCCGTTTCCGCCCCCACTGCCCCATAATAAGTTAACCTCCCTGGAGATAGTTCTGACCACTTTACTAACAAGAACCTAAAGTGTGAGTGGCGCTTTGGCCCAGAGGCAATGTCTCTGTCATTGGTGTGGAACCCCAGGGTTCACCTCCGGGGCAAGTTCGAATCCCGGTTAGGGCGGTTGGTACCTTCCAGTGGACTCACCACCTGCAGGAAGGTTTGGGGCGGTTGGTACGGTGCAGTGTGATCTGGGTGGCGACTGCTGCCCCTGCGACCCGGTAACGGATAAGCGGATGAAAATGGATGGGTGGATGGATGGATGGATGGAACCTAAAGTGTGTTAGTTGGACTCGGTCGTGATAGAATTGTGTTGGTTGACATGCAAACATGGCTTCAACATGTGGCATCGGCAACAAACCAACCATTATAAACGTGACTGTACACCTAATCAGACGAAACTTAGTGTCTTAGTGTTTTGTAGAATGATGTTGTCATGGTTTCACTGTGAGTGAATGGATGGATGGATGGATGGATGGAACCTAAAGTGTGTTAGTTGGACTCAGTCGTGATAGAATTGTGTTGGTTGACATGCAAACATGGCTTCAACGTGTGGCATCGGCAGCGTGTAACAAACCAACCGTTATAAACGTGACTGTACACCTAATCAGACGTACCCATGGCCCCTCAGCTCTTAGTGGTTTGTAGAATGATGTTGTCATGGTTTTACTGTGAGTGAGTGAGGTTGACAAAATGCCAAGATCAACCAGGACCAAGTAAAAAGACTGATAACAGCCCCCGTGGCTGTGGCATTTATTAAGAAAATACCGTTAGGGGATGGTTTGATTGTTCTCACGGTAAACAGTGACACGCTTGAGTGACGCCACGTCTGGAGCTGGAGTGACAGCAGCAGCTTCAGGGCTCCGTCCTGGGCTCTGTGTTCAGGTGGAGTATTAAGTGTTGCTCTGCTCTGATTGTGTTTGGCAGCAGAGCAGAACCAGCAACAATGAGCGCAGTTACATGAGTAAAACAAGGAAGAAAATAACGTTTACAGGGAACGAGAACGAGTGAAACATGAGCCGTTACGGTGTCAGCGTTGACAGCTGCAGCCTGAACTACAGCTGCGTCGTTGGCTGGAGCATCTACCAAATACACCGTGCCTAGTTGATGATTGGTAACGTCAATATCAAAGACTACTGTAAATCATTCAAATCGTGTTTTTTAAGTAAAACAGAGTACAACAGTCAAGACAAAAGATTTGTAGAGTCAGCGTCGAGAGGACTTTTTTTAAGTTATTATTATGAAGCGGTTTCAGGGTTGGAGTTTATGAAGGGTGTGTTAGACAGATACGAAGACATTGAACATTGAACGCAGGATTTTGGAGAGCAGTAATGAAGGATTAGTGTTGATTCCCCGAGAGGAGTAGCTATTTTTGGGGTTAAGAAAGGTAGACTAAACATGATGAGGATTTTGTTCTGAAATTGTTTATCATCTGCATAAAATCAAAAGGTTCTGAAATTGTTTATCATCTGCATAATATTGAAAGCTTAGCACAGGCATGGGCGAACTAAGGCCCAGGGGCCTGATGTGGCCCGTTCAGTTTTTTAATCCAACCCGCCAAACATTTCCAAATTATAGAATTTATTTATATCATCATTATACTTCTGCCTTTTCCCTGTAATACCCACATTTCCCCAATAGATGGGATAGAAAATGATTGCCTTTATGCATGACTTTTACATTTATCTTAGTTCACACAAACGCTCCCCCTGTCTGCTCCTGACCCCCCCGCCCCCCCCACCCCTCCCGTTAGGACAATTGTGGCCTGCGAGTCAAAAAGTTTGATGATGACATGATTAAACCAAAGGAAATAACAAAGGACTAAGAACAATGCCCTGAGGCACACCTTGGTTAGATGAGGCTAAATTAGAGCTGCAGCCACTGTCACTGGTTGATGAGCTCTCTTCACTGAGGTTGGAGTGCAGTGCAAAAGAGGCAAAAAAGGTTCAGGAGAAACTGCAGGAAGGTCGTTGGTGATTTTAAATATGTAAAATTACGTTTTTTCTCAAGTTAATCTTTGTCACGAGTTGAGGCAGGGTGGGGGTGGCTTGACATATTTTAATGGCGTGGGGGGGGGGTGGCTTGACATATTTTAATGGCATTGCTACAAAGTAAAAATCTGACATGAATGACAACGGTGCTGATGGACCTGTTCATTTGCCAATTCCCTAAAAGCAGAGTCCACGTAGGGGCTTTCCCAGTGCAGATGTTGACCCAGATCGCTAAAGTAGCTTGTTGCGTAACTTACTGGTTTAGATTCAGGCCAAGGAAGATCAGGTCAAATCAGCAAACTGAGCTGAGTTAGACACACACAGAATGATAACTGTCAACGAGTGTGTGCATTGGTGTCGATGTTACGTCGGTCCAGAGGGGCCTTGAACTGGAGCTGAGCTCTGTCACTGATGGAAGAGGTCGACCCGGCCTGAAGCCATTTTAAATCAGCTACATTGGTTTTGTGTGTGTATGTGTGTGTGTACACCTGTGGATTTGCAGTGGATATCCGTAATCAGGTTAATAGGAACAGGAAATGGAGCTTCTCTAAAGGATGGAGCGGGCTAACAGAGGGAGGACAAAACACAGGATTATATTTCTTAGGTCAAGAATCCAGACAATGACTTTTGTGTCTGTCTGTGAATGTTTTTATCTGCTTCATCAACATACACACCTGTCTGCTGGAGCTCTGACAGTGCTGTGTTTTCACAACTCTGCTGGTTTATAGGAAAGCTGTTAGAAATGCCATAACAGACCTGATCCATCCACAACCCCTGGGTTTATAACCAGGCTCACATATATTCACATATATTCACATATGGTGAGGTTTTCTCTCTCTGTCATTTGCCTTGTTTCTACTTTAATAAGAACCAGAGCTACAGTTATCAAATCCCAGATTGTCCTCGAATCTTTAGCCAATATCTAAGAGCTGAGCGATAACGTATTTGGTTGTGACTTTTTTAACCAACATTGTGTATTTGTTAGTTCAGTGTAAACTCCAGAGTGCTAGTGTAAAAGCTGTGCTCACCTTCTGTTCACCTGGCTGAAATTTTAAATTACATACATCTTTATCTTTTAATACTGTTTTTTGAATTATTTTGTTGACATACTTTCTTCAGTTTGAATTTAATTTATTTTGTTGACATACTTTCTCTTGAGTTTTTATTCAATATAGAAAGATTTTTTTTTTTAGTATCCTTCTGTTAATGCAGTGGTTCTCAATTTAAATTCTGTCATGCCCAAATGTTGTCTACTCTGAGGATGTAGAAAAGCTTACAAAGGTGTAACAGCAGTGATCTTTGAAGACAGCAGGGGTATCGCCTAGACAAATGCAGACGGTAATAGAAAAGCTCAGACAATAAACGGACATCAGAGACCTTTATTCACTTCCTTCAATGGTTGTCTGACAGTAAAGCCTTACGCTGATGATTACAAAAAATATCCCTCTCTGACATTCCATTAAAACGATCCCGTGTGAAGACGAGACCATAACTTTACTTTGTTGCTAACGCATTATTAGATTACAAAGTGGAGAGTGCTGCAAATGTCGTTAACTTTGCACACGTAACGTCAACTACTTTTATCTGATGTTGGCGCTGATGGAAGACA
>NC_024320.1:27655185-27660883 GCF_000523025.1 Cynoglossus semilaevis
CTGACAGTCTGGAGAGTTATGGTGGCATCAGAGCGAGGAACACTGTGGATCGCACAGTTCAAGTGGCTTTAATGACCGACGCCCATCCACACAACTGTAGTCCGACTGTTAGCGGCTCTTCTGTCCAGACCCCTCCGTTCGACATGTGATTTTCAAAGCTTCTTGGCCAATAGAACAAATAGCTGCCTTTTTATTTACTCCTCCATTTACGAGGTCTGCGTCTGCACGGTCTTTGTCGTGATCCCACTGTTCTCCGCCTCCTCTGCATTTGCTCACACGTCCAAGAATTGAATGAATTATCCTGGAGGAATTCCCTGGCAGGGAAGATATAAAGAGTGTCATTGTGGAGCAGGGATAATGAGACATGGATGGATTTATCTGGAGCCAGTGTGATATATTCAACTCAGTGACAGATGAACGCGTAGAGCAGAGAGGAAACCATTGTCCTGCAGGTCAGGCTGGACTCTAACCCACTGCTTCACAGTGATGTCTGAAATTCCCCAAGTGTCCTCCAGAATGACTCTCTCATGTTTGAGCGTGCATGTGTGTGTGAAAGGAAAATAGATTGAGAGTTAGTCCACTTACTGTCTCCACTTCCTTTCCCATCCCCATATTATTCAGTATATTTGGTCAAGTAAAGTAGAACGTCATCTGCAAAATGGAGAAACCGAGAAATAAAATGCTCTTAAAATTCACAAAATAACCTCAAAAAATAAAATAAAAAATATACATTATTGTATATATATTGTTTTACTTGTTATTAAAATGTCAAACTAGTCTGTTTTTCATTTTCAGAATATGGTTTGAATTGAATAATAATAATAATAAACCACATTAGACCCTGATTATTTATCACATTCTTCATCAGGACAGCAGACCAGTAGATTGGAGTCTTGATTAAGTCACTTAATTTTTTTAAACTATTTCAGCTGGCGCTCAGTCTAATCACCCCCCCCACCCTTCTCCCGTCCTCTCTCTCCCCCCTGCAGTGCTGTGGACGTGTGTGTTGACCTTCAACGTGGACCAAAAGAACGGCTTGTCATTCAGCGGCCCGCTGGAGGACATGTTTGGATACACTGTCCAGCAGTTTGAGAACAGCGAGGGAAAATGGTGAGTGTCGTTAGCTGGAGTTTTGGAGGAAGTGATGGAGGGTCACCTGAGACCAAACATCCATCACTCTCCCCCACAGCAGGTCTGACTGTTCACACCAGTAAAGTCAACACAGTAGTAGGGGCAGATGTAGGAAGAAAACTAACTACGGTGCAGAAAACTGATGTCAGAATGAGAAAAAAAACAACAAACCCAATGCTTTTTAATAAGATTTGAAAGCATTTCATTTTTAATTAAGTTTATCCTTAAATAAATCTACAAACTAACATTTAATGTACGAAGAATCTTCATCAAACCCTTATCCTGAGTATTAGACGTTGATGTGTTAGACGGGTTACTTCCCCCTTTATACATGTCTGCCACCGGTGCTGGAGTTTCACCTGAAGTCTTCCTCTACTCCATGGTCGTCCTGTCTAAACATGAACCATAAAGATCCTAGTAGTTTCCAGTAATTGAATTTATAAAACCTGTCTTAGAACTTTCCGACTTACCTCTCTCCACGACCCAAAGGATAAAACAGTATAAAAGTTTACCTGTGGAGCAGAGTGAAAGTAAGTGGACCAGGTGCCAGGCTAATGTGGGATCTGTGTTTATTAGATCAGCTGTTAAAGTCAAACTGCCCAACAAAATTAGATCAGCTGTTAAAGTCAAACTGCTCAACAAAACACACACTCACACACACTCCATCAGTAAATACACTGCGACCAAGCATCCGTAGCTCCTCGCTAAATCGTTCTTGGAACACACTTTTACAGCCCTGTTAAATGTCATTAGAGTGTGGTTAATGGCTCTGCGTCTCCTCATCTCCTCCTCCTGTTACGCCGTGTTTGTCCGTTTACTTCCACGCAACCTGTAGCTGCGGCGCGTCCCGGTCTTCTCCTGGACGCTGTACCTGGAGCTGTTCTCCCGTAACGGTTTTATGACGCTCATATGAGACCAGTTACAGCCTCTCACGACTAATGCCTGCTGCAGTGCTGAACATGTTCTTCTAATCAGCCTCTGCAGCTGCCGGTGAAGCTGCACAGCGTTCACTGGAAACACGAAAAACACCTACGGAGAACAGGGTGCTGACCAGAGACCAGGGGAAAGTATTTGACCGTGTGAAGATTCTGCTTCAGCCTTGAAATAAACCTGGGCAGAGCAGAGGGAGGATCAGAGATGTTGAGTATTGAAAGAAAACAGATGATAGAATCCAAAAGGCAGATTGAACTCTGGGAAATCAGGAACGGTGATTTGTAGCTCTTGGTGTGCCAGTGTGAGAGAACCTTATGCAAGGAAAGGATGGTTGTGTGGTGATGTAACAGGAAGGTTTGTCTTTGACAGTGGACGGAGTGGAGCGTGTGTTGTTGTTGCTGTTTGTGTCTCCATTTAAGCGTCCAGGGCCCATTAGAGTTGAGGAATGTTAATAAGACTGAATGTTTAGAGAAGCTGACTCTCTGTAGAATCAGTGACCTGACAGTATGAAGGACGAGAGCTATGAAACTACTGCATGGACGTGGACCCTGAATATACCACACATGTCCTGCCTTAGAAAAAAAAAAGTACAAAAGTACTGAAGTATATGTATAACATTACATATATATATTCAGTTTTTGGGTTTTTTTGTTTGTTTGACCAACCATTTAAGCACAGGTTTATTCAAAAATATTGCTTTTCCTACACATTCTCACCATTTAAGCACAGGTTTATTCAAAAATCTTGCTTTTCCTACACATTCCAAATGAACGTGAAGTGTTTGTATATTTCATGTACGACACTGGTGATTGTGCTTCAGAGGTTCTAGTGATCCATTTTGGTGTTGCTTTTTGAGGCATCTAAAAATTTCTACCAAAAATAAAGCAAAAATACCTAAATCTTAGCAAAGAGAATAAATGAAACTAAACTATTTTAAATATTCTCTATGCCCAAAAGTAGCCAAAAATTAAAAAACAAAACAAAACTGTTAGCCATAAAATCATAAGAGAAAATGACTTTTGTGACACAATTAAGGCAAATCTGAATTCAATCTAAAAAGCGTGCCAATCCTTAATATCTGCATCAATTTTGAATCACTATAAAATAATCACTATCATATATATATATATATATACATACATATATATATATATATATATGTATATATATATACATATATATATATATATATATATATGTATACTGTATATATATTTAACATTGTCAATTAGCAGCCAAGCAAAAAATAATGTGGGCACCTCTGGTTTACATTAATGTGATTTTAAAAACTTGACTGACTCTGGGTTTTATTTTCTCAGGGTTCTGATTGGTTCACCACTGTCAGGTCAGCCTGCCAAACGGACAGGAGACGTCTACAAGTGTCCTGTGGGGAAGAAGGACAACACGTGTGTCAAACTGGAGCTGCCTAGTAAGTAACTGTATTCAGTATGTGTGTACCTGTAATATTTGACTGGTAACTGACAATGGTATGTATTTTGTCTCCTCATAAAACCACTGTGTGTGGCTGTGTTCTCAAAGTAATAGGTCAAGTTTTTTTTCATATGGAAATACTTTTTAAACTATAACTACGAAGTAGGAAAAACAATGTGATGTTTGTTTTATTGTTTGTATAGAGCACTGACTGGCTGTTAATGCTGAGCATGCTGCCAGTATGCTATAAAAGGAAACGATTGCCTGAAGACTACATTAAAACTGCTACATTTAGCTGTTTTTCCAGCTGCCTCTTAAATGTCTTTGGACAAATTTGAGCGATGTTTGCTGTATTTTCTGCAAACGTTTATCTGTTTCTAAGCCAAGCACTGTTATTTTTGGCTAATGCTAAGCTATCTTTGCTTTATGTCTTTGGCGTCATTAAGCATTTAGCTAAATCAAAGCTGTATTTTTTGTAACTTTTAAGAGGTCTTCCTTTTTAGCACAGCATTATTCAAACCATTTGCTAACTTATTTGCTAACTTAGTAACTTTTAAGAGGTCTTCCTTTTTAGAGCAGCATTATTCAAACCAACCACTTTACATTACTGTACTTATTTGCTAACTTTGAAGCTACCGTTAGCTCAGTTGTGATTTCTACTGTGTTGTAATAGGCGAGCGGTTTGAAAGGTTTATTCTTACCTGTACTGTGTAACAATGGTAGTGGAAAGTTTTTTATAAATTCAACGTTCATGTTACAAACTTGCAGTTTAATTTTCTGGCTAATATTTAGTAATCCCAAAACATGTTTTAACTTTAGCCGTGTTGTGCTACAGAGGCCTGGATGGACATTTTTATTCATTAGAGTATCTTCCTCTTTAGTTTGTCTTTTATAAAACTTCATTTAATATATTTTAAATAGCCTGTAAGCTTGGCTAGTACCATCTACCTCCTGTGCGATCTCCTGCTGCTACTACGTGTTTAGACCTGGTATTTATCTGATTTTGTCTCTGAAGGAAGTGAGACCCATCTGTACAGGAAGACAGTAAGTAAACATGGTTTTAATTTCATCCTTCCAGTTATGTCCTAATTAAACAGATAAACATAATTTAGCTCCGGTCAGCAGCCTACGACATCTCATCCAGTCCCTGTCTGTGGGTGGATGTAGAAGAACTCTCCCTTCACTTTGGGCATTCTGATTTTTTAGCCACAGATCAGGATTATTGAGTCAGAGCATTTATAGTGGAAGGCTGTGTTTATGAGTCAGAAAACGTACAAAGTCGACGATCCTCTCCGGCTGTGGACTGAAGTGTATTTTCTGTCTTTGAGAAGTTTGACAGCAAAAGTTAAATTTCACAATCTCTAAAATTTACTCTGGAAATCATCGAACTCTGCGGGAATCGATTCAGGCTTCCAGCTGGAGCCAGACCACTCAGCAGACAGCAGCGAGTGGTTTACATGATGATGCTGCATTAAGAAAATTAAAGTGGAGCGATGGCATGACTCAGAGACTGCATGACCCTCAGTGTCAACTTCAATTGATACAGAAACCAATTTTCTGGGGTTGTTTAAAGCAATATTTCTTCAGCACCCCTCAGGAGTAAATCCAGTCCGGCCGAGCAGGATGTGCACGTCCGACTTAGGGAACCGACATATCAATCAACTCAGATGCCTGTAGAGACATTGACCACACCCTGGAGCCTGACATTTTAAAAACAATCTGTTTTCTGTTTTACACTGTTTCAGCACAAGAGAGAGAGAGAGAGAGATAGAGATACTAAAGCATAATGAGCTGTGTGGTTATTGTGTTATTGCATAATGAGCTGTGTGGTTATTGTGTTGTAATGAAACTGTGAGGTGGAGATGGCAGTGGTGCGTGATGAAATTCTGACGAGGACGAGAACATCACTCTGGAGAGGCCGTGGTCTCACATGCTGCTGAGCCACTTCCAGCATCAGGGCGTGTTGTCTAACGCTCCGCGTTTAAGTGGATGGTTAGATTGATTGTGGGAATGCATGCAAGTACTGTAAGAATGATAGAAAACATCAGCACCCCACAACCCCCCAAACCCTAACCCCTCATTATGTCCCCCCCCACCAGGCAATATTTTTGCAACAATTAACCTTGGTTTATGATGCAAATAAATTATTGGGGTATTACGTTGGTGGAGTTTGAATACTGTATGGGTGCATATATATATGTAT
>NC_024320.1:27661013-27678385 GCF_000523025.1 Cynoglossus semilaevis
TATACATATATACATATATATGTGTGTATATATATATATATGTATATATATATATATTTATATATATATATATATATATATATATATATACACATACATATATTCCATCCATTGTCATTGGTGGTAAAATATATATATACACACATATAAACATATATGTATATATGTATATGTGTGTGTATATATATATATATATATATATATTTCACCACCAATGACTTGACCCTTAGCTCATCCAACTGTTGAACCCTCGTCACACGATTAGGTACAAAAGGCCAATTTACAACATGGAATTCGATTGGTCTTCTTTAACTCGTGAGACATCGAAGGATTGTGTGATCTGCCCGAGTTGCACTGATATTTAGTTGAAGTCACAGATACAACAAAGACTCTATTCTGCTCTTCAAAGCCACAGTTCAGTTCAGCTCCTGAGGTTCATCTCAGCCACGTTCTAAAACAATCATGTGCTCATTAATAGAGAGCTTTTTACTCTTGAGGTCAACAGAATGTCACCATTAGTCCAATTAGTCCTTTGTTCTTCACGTTTAACTGAAATGACCTGATGAAAAAGAGTGAGCTAGAATCTGTAGCCTTGCAGAGAAAAAGTTATTAAACATTTTTATCTTTTTCTTTTTTTGGGGGGGGAGGGTGGTACCGATATTGTAACCTGCTGCTGATAAAAATCAGAAATGGTTTTCATCATCAACATGAGCCCATGAGGATTTGTGGAGTGTGGTTCAACCTTGCAGATTCATCTCAATTTATTTGTGACACCATGTGAATCACTTGGGCGGGGAAAAAAAAAAAGTCAAAGACATCCAAGGAATTCCAAATCTGAAGCAATAGTTTACAATAACAGGCTAATTTTAGCCACATGTTGCGGTTGCTCAGTGATCCCATTCCTCAGGTTTTCTTTCACAACTGGGTTATTTATCTGCAAAAACCTGTTGTTCATTCCACTGTGGGCTCTGTTTATGGCTGTGTGGGATATTTGAGGGGTAGTAAATTGAGTTAGTGTGGAGTTAAACCAAGTCAACCAAGCAAACGTTTTCATTTTGTTGGACAGAAGTGAGGATTGAGCCTGGGCTTCTTGCTTCCTGTGGGAAAATAGACAAGGAATTTGTCCAGCTGTTCATTGTATTCCCAGTTTGTCTCACTCTGTTTATTCGTCTGTTTTTGTTGTTTTTTTTCTCAGAGAACACGACGGTCCCTAACTTACATGAAGTGAAGGACAATATGACCATGGGAACCACACTGGTGACCAATCCCAACGGAGGATTCCTGGTGAGGAGGAAGTTGCTCTTCATCCTATATGTACATTTTCCATACTGAACTTAAAAGCAGGTCTGAACTTTACATATTTCCCCCTTGTTCTCTTGGCCTTTGCACTGAAAGAAAACAGTGGGGCGGAATTAGCCTCCATGTTTAACAGTGAGAGCTCACGTCCTGGGAATGTAACAGGATACTGTAAATTAGGTGTGTAATATATTAGTACGTGACTATGAGATTAGCAGGGTGTGTAAATAACAGAAACTGTGGACACAGTCTAATGTGGTTAACATGGATGGTAAACTAGCTCTTCCCTATTGTTTACACTGCAATTTCAAACCCCTTAACGTTAATGTAAAACATCTGACATTGGTAGCAATCAACGTGATGTGATTAGCATGCAGCTGATGTACAACTCAGTCCTGGTGAATTTCCCCAGAGGCTGAAATCAGCCTTTTCTTTGGTTACTCTAGTACGAGACTAAAATGAATCTGTACGAGATGGATTGGCAGAAAATTAGGTACAGATAGTGATGGTGACAAGACTAATTATAGGCACGTTTTGTGTTATTTGAAGACTGTTTTACATGGAATACAGTGCTGTGAGAAGGCGGCAGGAGCGGCTGAGAAGCATGTGATTGTGGTGCAAGAACAGCAGTATGTGCTGTGACAGATACCGTAGTTTAAAGTGTGGTTTACCATCAAGCATGTGATTGTGGTGCAAGAACAGCCATTGTGATGGACAATGTGTCAGACTCAAATCACTTCATTCATTAGCCGCATGTTTAACTCTTTTTTATGAAATACTTATTGTTGTAAAATTTGTTTTACCAAAGTGCAGGATGGAATAAATTAATCTTGTAATCGTGTTTTTTTTTCAATCTCAGCAACAGCTTTATTACTGATATTTTTGGCTGAGCATGCATCTTCACATTCATAAAAAAAGTCTTTGGTGGTTCCAATAATGATGCAGACTTTAATGAAATACATCCTTGAAATGTGTCCTTGAAGGTTTAGAAGTACCTTGTGTTTTATACCAGTTAGAAAGGCCTGATGAGGCCTCTGTGGTCAGAGGTGAACTCTCCGATGTTTTATACCAGTTAGAAAGGCCTGATAAGGCGTCTGTGGTCAGAGGTGAACAGACACCGTTCTTCAGGTCTCTTCTGCTGAACTCCTGAGAGGAGAAATGAGTTTGATGACTGTGCTGACAATAACTGAAGGAACAATGTTGTGAATAGTGTTCAAGATGTATTTAAAATGAGACACTCTCATGGCCATAAAGCTACAGGAATGTCTGTAAATCCATATCCATGTTATTTTTCTTGACATTATTCTTAATAACTCCTAAACGCATACATTTGTAAAAGTTCATGCTGTGATAAAAACCCACAAAGCTTTTACATAGTTTTTGTAAGTGTTCCAGCAGTGTTCCTGCCCATTTCTGTAAAACACTAAGTATGTAATTCATCTGGGGAAAGTAGGGAAATGGGGCTAAAAGATTAAATCGATATTTTTTCAATTTTCCATTTACTGAGGGCAATTTTAAAGCCCTAGACCCACACAGGAACTCTTTCTTCGCTGGTCCTTTTCAAACAGTGAATCTGGTTTAAAATAGTCTCAGCTGCTCCTCACGTTGACTCGTTCTTTCCTCTCGGTCTCTGTCTTCAGCAGCGCTGCATCTCTTCTCATCCATGACCTCACACTGGTGGAAACCGAACTATTAATATCCTGTAAATTTTACTGTCTCAGTTTGTTTGTATATGTGTGTGTGTGTCCTGTCTCCACAGGCCTGTGGTCCTCAGTACGGCTACATGTGCGGCCATCAGCAGTACATCTCAGGAGTCTGCGCTAACGTCAGCTCTTCCTTCCAGATCCTCAACTCTGTAGCACCGGGGGTGCAAGGTACGCAGAGAGGGAAAGTGAAAGAGAAAGAGAGAGGAGGGAATTTGTTTCTCAGGATGTTACTACGACTGCACGCAGACTGCTTGTCCGAGATAAGAGATTATAATCTCATCACACAGTGTTAGCTACCACCCATCTACCCTGGCATTAACATCGCCCTCCCTAGGAGAAGATTAGAGCGTTCTTCTCAATGTAAACTCGTCTGTGACGCTACCGCTCCGTGGACGCCCAGCCCTTCTGCTGTGCTGCGTTTGACCAAGTTAGGACACAGTTCACTGAGACTCTACTCTGTGTCCTCAGAAGGAAACAATGTAGCAATCTTGTTTAGCCTCTTCGCTAAACAGTCAATATTTCAATATGTCTATTTCACGTTTCTCTGTCGATGACGAAATGTCTGGAATTATAACGTGAGTCTAGTCAGACATGAGGTCGATGACGAAATGTCTGGAATTATAATGTGAGTCTAGTCAGACATGAGTTGTGTTTTATATGAAGGTTTACGTACAATTTAAAAATACTGTCGACTCCTACTGTAAAGAATGTGTAAATACATTCCTACACAGAATGTTTAATTATAATAATGGTTTTAGTAAAAACAACACAAACGACTGAACATTTAAATGTGTTCAGTCAAAGATAAACTTTTTTTTTGTATATGTCTGATCAAGGGTCGTTACTACTGTGGGTCTTGGCACGACAGGAAGTGGTAGCTGCACTGGTTGTGGTCGTTCTTTCCTGCTCATCAACCTCAGCCAGATTAAATGCAGTTTACAAAAATGATTTGGGACAGAGCACATAATCTACTTGTCCAAGTTGTGCAACAAGGATGCATTACTGTCGAACCGTCATCAACAGCTGGGGAACAGATATTCAATTTGTATTTTTTTTATTTTTGTATGGCTCCACCTTTTGGTATGGCGTCAGTATAAGGTCTGGATTTTCTCTGAATGATTTAGATTTAATGAAGGATCTTGGTTCCTCATACTGTAGGTGTGAATGTGAGTGTGAATCATTTTACCTTTTAACTCGTGTAAGAGGAAGTTAAACCCAAGATTCAAGCTTTTTTTCAAGTTAACTCTGAAATCTGTCTTTTTTTTTTTTTTTTCAGAGTGTGCGCGAAGGAGCTGGATATCGTAATGGTGTTGGATGGATCCAACAGTATCTACCCCTGGAACAGTATCATTGATTTTCTACAGCGTTTCATTGAGAACATTGTGATTGGCCCCAAACTGTCACAGGTCAGTTAATTAAAGACCAGTAGATGTTGTCTACTGCCACTCAGTCATTGGGTGAGGGTGGGGTGGAGTTTACCACAGCGCCACATGTGGACAGGCAAACATTCACACCTATGGTCAATGTCAAGTAAACAATGAGCCTAAACCCAAACACACATGGGGGAATTGAACCAGTGATATTCTGACTGTAAGACAGGAGCATTAATCACTCTTCCACTGTGTGGGCCTTACACTTGAAGTATTTTAAAAAAATGGGATAAATAAAAATATATTCTATTCATCGACTTCCTTCTAATTTTTTATGTCATAATAATGACATTAAATATGGAATTCTCCCTTTAAAAACAGCAGCCATCATTATAACTGACTTTAAATACAGCCCTAATGGACAGTCATCCTCTTAGTCCTTGAAGTCGTTTTAACCTTTGAGTCATACCTTGAGTTTATTTTTAGTCGCCTCTCCCTTTAAAAAGCCGCTGCTTTTCTATGTTTTGAATCTTGGTTTGAGCGATCTGACCAGCAGCACGTGGAGTTTTCCAGTGGGGAAACACTGGAAAACTCTTCTCCCTCTGTTGCCAAGTGGTTACAAGTCACATCTTCCACGGCTGCTGAAGCTCTCTGCCTGCTGTTTAGAGAGAGTCGTCTCATATTAAAGCCACCAGAGCCGACCGCATCATCATCATCATCATCATCATCATCATCATCATCATCAGCAGACTGTCTGGGAGGAGAACAGGGGCAGGGACCTGAACACTGATGAAGAGTACAGTCAACGTTACAGTAAAGACTGTCGGTGTCTGTGTGTGAATTCTTTCAGGTGGGAATCGTGTCCTACGGTGAGACTGTGACCCACAGGGTCAACCTTAGTCAGTTTGACAACACATTGGATCTGCTGGAGTTTGTCAAAGACCTTCCTCAGCAGACGGGGTTCAAGACCATGACCTTCAAGGGCATTGACACTGCCAGGTACCAAACACCAGCGGCAGATTTTAGTAGGTTTTAGTAGATTATGTCAAATCACCAGGGATTTTTACTAAATTCAGATTATCATCTTAAAACTGTATGAACAAAGATGGATTCTGTATGAGACACACACACACACACACCCAGACACACACCCAGACACACCTCTGCCCTCTTGGGTATTTAATTAAAAAGTAAGTTTTAGCATCAAAACCCCTACAATTTCAGCTCCAGCGGTTGCTGATACACTGCTGCTAAATTTAGTGTGTGTCAATTCAGTAAATCCAAACAAAAGTATAAAACACTGCAGTCACAAAATTACACGTCTGAATGTATTCATTATGCAGCTGTTGCTCAAAAACCCATTACCTAAAATTGCTCATTTTGTCTATGGGCCCTGGTGTCAGAAGGTGGGTAGTGCACACAGCTCGATTAGCTTCAGGTTTTTATTTTTAATTTATATTAAAGGCCACACATTAACTATTTTATTTTTGTCCTTAGTTCTTTCTTTTTTATGAGCACCACTAGAAAAACAAAACTATATGTTTGGGCTAAGTAAAAAGTAAGAAAGTAAGTTAAAAAGTAAGACATTTAAAAAGATGTCAGTTTTTAATAATTAAAACATGTTCAGACTTTTTACCATTAAATCACTGTCAGCTGTTTCCTATTCATTTTTTTTTTCTTAAAACTGAAGAATATTTTAAGCGTATTCTCTGATGGAAACTTTTAAAAGTGTGAGGACCAACATGAAGATACGTAGAGAAATAGCTTTGTTATTGTCATAATTAACCTTTTGACTTTGCCACTGTGATTTGCCGATGCAAAGTTAAACCCTGTGACCTCTAACAGTGTTAGACTGTGGCTGGAACACATTACATTTAGACCCTAAATGAGCTGAAGGCAGTAAAAATAGAACCTGATAAGGAGGAAGAAATGAGCCAAACATGTCTTAACAATTTGTATGTGGAAACTAATTTATTCAATCAGACGGATAAACCGAGACCAGTGAGAACTGAGGAGTAAATGAACAGTTTCACCGTGTAGCTGCGTGTGAGCGAAACATTTCGGAGGAAAACATTTCAAATCAGCCAGAGTTTAGTTGAACTAAATCTTCTGAACAAATTTGTTACAATGTTACATCTCATTTAGGGAAGTGTCCTGTGTGTAATAAATGAGACTCTGTGGCCTTAACAGTAGTTTCCACCCGTGTAGGAAAGAAGCCTTCATGCCTGAGCGTGGTGCACGACCTGGGGTGAAGAAGGTCATGGTGATAGTCACTGACGGTGAGTCACATGACTTTCACAATCTGGACAGTGTCATGAAGGACTGCGATGACGACGGCATCGAGAGGTTTGGCATTGCTGTAAGTGTCGTCTCTTCAACTGCACGGACACTAACATTTTTATTCAGACGACAGGGAACCATGTTAATTTACATAAAATTGGCATAATGTATCCATTTTAAGATTGATAGTTGTACGACATCTAGTCACATGGTAACAGACTGTATTCATGGTCCAGGCCGATGTCCTTTCCCAGTTTTAACATCTTAGAGTTGAACAGTTGAATACCACTGTTGATATTGATTTTACTTGAATACCACTGTTACCTCTACTTAATAGCTGAACACCATGTTAATGTAATGTCATACTAGAATCTCACTGTTTATTGAACATCTCTGCCTAAACTTGAATGTCATAGCTACCTCTACGTGATAACCTAACTCTATAGCGGTTACATTTCTATCCGTCAAGTACTGATACTTAAATTGCACCTTATCCCACTCAATCACTTTACTCTAGTACTGAGGCACTACTCATAAGTATATACTGTGTATATAGCCTCATTTACAAACCGGAACTATGTTCACTATTGTTCCCTTAACTTATTCTACGGCTCTTCCTTTTATTATCTTTTACTCTAGTTTGCTCTCTTTTGCTTGCTTTTTTTTCTTTGTTTTGATTGGTTTATTTTAACTTCCTTACCTGTGTATTCAATTGGATACCTCTTTTTTTGCACTATCATGCTGCTCAGCTGTACGTTGAATTGCCCCTCGGGGACAAATAAAGTATTTCTGAATCTGAATCTGAATCTGAAGAGTTGTAGGATGATACGCCACTGTTCGACACCTAGTTGACCATGTTCTATTTCTGTCAACTGGAAGGGTGGACCGTACCTTCCTGAAAGTTGGGATGTCTGACTTCATTGTTCCAAACTACCAGTTATATCTCTGTATCTGAACGCCGTTAATTACAGCAGAGAAACAAACAGTCCTCCAACTCTCAGACGTAAACATTGAACCACTGACGTTGTTAAGATGGTCCTCTGTAATTCCAGGTTTTGGGAGACTACAACCGTCAGAACAAAAGTGCTGATGAGGTGCAGAAGTTCATCAAGGAGATCGAGTCGATCTCCAGTCCACCTTTGAAGGATCACTTCTTCAACGTGTCTGATGAAGTGGCCTTGTTGACTATTGTTGACGCTCTGGGCAGCAAGATTTTTGCCCTGGAAGGTAAGACATCAGTTCTTCTTTGTTCACTGCATTAGGCTGAGAGAAAGAAGCAACACACAAAAAACCCACAACTTCATAGTAAAGATGCAGTATCTGTTCCTGGCCCTGAAATGTTCATGTAATAACGTGTAGTATTTAGCCTGGGCCTATTTAGCTGAACACTGCCCTGATATACCGGCAGGAATTGAAGAAAGATACACACAGTGATCTTCTTCAACAGCTGTGTCTCTCTCATTTTTCATATCCATCTGCTGTCATAGTGAAAAAGTATTTAATTGTTCTGCCTGTTTCTGTCGCACTGACAAACAAAGACAACATTTTGCAGTAAACAATATAATAGTTTTTTGTGTGGAATTGGATCATTTCCCCTGGTACACCTGATGATCTGAAACACATTTTCATCTGTTTTTCCTATTTCATCTTTTTCTTCTTCAGCCACCAAGGGCAACTTCACGACCTCCTTTGAGATGGAGATGTCCCAAACTGGGTTCAGTGCTCATACGTCCAAGGTCAGTCTAAAGCTAACGAATGTTAGCCCAACACGACAGTCATCATGTAACATAAAATGGTTTCGCTCTTACTGTTCTGTAGTTCACAGGAAGGTTCATTCAAAATGTCCTTCAGCTTAGAGGGAACTATTAGCTTTATGTGGCTTCCTGCACGTGTTTCCCCGACATAATGAAGTAATCCAGACACAACTCAGCAGCCTTATCTCTGCTACACCCTGGTCCACTGCAGTCTGGTGAAGGTCCAACACAAACTCACAAAACGTCTTGTACATTGTGTCTTATTGTCCAAGAAGTAAAATAAAGGGAGGAAGGCATCACCAAGACGAGCTTTAGACAAAAACAAAATCACCCAAGTCTGTGACTCGAGTTCATTCAACGTCTTTTAAACCTTTGACACATCTCCAGTTTTCACTCATTGGACATTTTCTCTGTTTACTCAAAGACAAACATGTCCTGTTCCTGCTCCTGACTCACCTTCTTCACCTTTAGCCCCCGTGTCTGTGACTCCATCGTCTCCACCAGCTCACACTGAATGAATGTGAACAATCATGGTCTACTGTAGAAGCAGACACTGGAGGAAGAGAAGCACTCGATGCCTTTTAAATTACGCTCCGTGTCATGTCCTGTGTGACCCCTCCCCTTCCTTACACATAACTCTGTTTCCTGTTTAAAAAAATGCCACTGAACCTTACAAATATTTATGATTTCTCGCTGATGACACCAGCGGGTGTAGGAGTTATGTCTGCTCGTATATTTTAGGAAAGGCTATGAAAAAAAAAGATTTTTACCTTTTGTGGAAATGTTCACTTGGACTGAACAGAATCTTAAAGGGGAAAATATGATACATGTACATTTCAGGATGGGTAACAGCATACTACTGTTAGTAGTATACAAAAAACAAAAAATAATTAATATAAGCTAATAATGGCAACAAAATGTTATAGCTGCCACACAACCATAAATGTCTTAAAAAACATCTTTTATTTGTTTCTCTTGTGCTAGTCTTGCTGCACTTTAGTCATCTGTCATTTGTTTCTAAAACCACTTATCTAGCATATAGCGTATTGTTAGCGTGTAGCCGTCTTCTTGTGCCACGTTTTTACCAATTTTGCTGCGGGAGGTGAAAAGTTTGTCACATATTACAATCGTTTGCCAAATAAGTCCATTTTGGCTCAGGGTTTTAAACTGTTTTTTGGCGTAAATGTTGTGCTTTTCAGCTAGCTTCTGCTAGCATAGCTTTATGGTGGAGTACTACCAAAAACACCAGAGACCTTGAATAAATCCAGGAACCTGTTTCATGAGCCTAATATACAATCAATGAAGTACCTACTGACCCACCCACGTTTTATGTTTCTGAATCAGGATTAGTGTCAACTTTGAACCAAGACTTGACGGAAAACCTGAAAAAAAAAAATTAGAATAGATTATAATTTTATTAGTATATAATTATAATTTTACATTTTTCTTACTTCTCAAACCTGGAAGAACATTTGAAAGGATCTCACTCTTATTCCTTAGAGGCAAAAAGCACCGGGACTTGGTGTAAAAAAAAAAAAAAAAAACATCCCCCAGAATTCCACAAAGCAGGAATTCACCCTAATTGCTGAACTTAAACGGAGAAGAAGTAAAGAATAGCTTTGTAGTTTTATAAGTTGAGATTTTTATTTCCCAGTCAGTCTCCAACACTTTCAGACTTACCCTGGTATTCTTTGAACTGCAAATCGGTTTGCCTAAGAACCGGCAAACAAATAAAACCCATGGTTACAGACAGTGAGTGTTTTCATCACAGTGAGTGAAGTGTGTCCCAAAGCTGAAGGCTGTTATTTCAGCTCACACTATGATTAAGTGAAGTTTGTTCACCGTGTGACTGAGGGAAGTGACTTGTTCCAGAAGAATCACTTGATTCCTTCTGGAACTGTTTAAGAATTGAGAAGAGATTAAGTAAAACTTTCGTCATACCTTTTCTGTTTCCATCATTGCTTCTCACTGATCACTGATAGATTGTCTTAATATAAATCTGATGTGGTGTCTCCTGCAGGATGGTGTCATACTGGGGGCTGTGGGTGCGTATGATTGGAACGGCACGGTGGTGATGTATACTGGGAAAGAAACTATTGTTCCAGAGAATAACCAGTTTTATGACCCGAAGACTGAAGCTGGATATGAAAGGCTGGCTGGATATCTAGGTGAGTTGATATTATTACTATTACTACCACTAATACTACTAGTAGTAGTACTACTACTACTACTACTAGTACTACTACTACTACATTTATACATTTAGGCTAATACTACTACTAGTACTACTACTACATTTATACATACTTTACTTTTTTACATACTTTTATCCAAAGCGACTTACAGAGGAGGATTAACATTATCAAGCATGTGGTTCCTCTGGGAATCGAACCTAGGACTCTCTGCTCTGTCTGCTTACGATTTAGCTTCAATATTATTATTGTTAATAATATTAATTATTATAACAATTTATTTGTAATATTATGGCATGTTGACTTTTTTATCCAAGCTCAAAGGCCCTTTGTTGACGAATGGACGTCTTAATAGTTCCAGCGTTTCCCATCTGTCATCAGGATGTCAGATTATTTAGCTCATTTCCTCTTACATCATCACTCGAATCACCGAACGATAAAAGCAAAGGGCAGCAGCTGTAAAAGTTGACATTATAAACAGCGATCCGTGATCAAGCCTCATTCCAGATCAGTGCTACTTCTCTACAAAACTGAAACAAATGCTTCTGCAGTGTCTGAAGACTGAACGCAGGGAGTACAAGCAACATTTAACAGCTGCGGGACAAAGTTAGTCTCTGTTGAAGGATCCAGATATGTCATTTGTAAACAGTGAGCAGCAGATGTCATATCAATAATATAAACACAGACTCTTCTCTCTGTCCTGATGCCTTTTATGGCTCACAGAGCATCCTGATGTCAAGTTATTTAATCAACATGTCATTTGTTGCCGCGCTGCTAGCTCCAGGCCCATGTACTGTAAACTGTTGGCATACGATCGTTCCTAATGGTCCTGATTGCAGTGTGTGTGTCTTAATGCAAATGTCTGGTGTGTGACTGTGACAGCAGCATGTGACTTCCTGCCAGCTTCCTGTTGATTCATCCACACGTTTCCCATAAACAACAAAACAAAAATAAGTCTTTTAAAAATAGCAATTGTTTGTAATGATGTCATTAGACACAAACACGATTGACAGAATTTAGTTTTGACTTCTGTATTTTCCGTGTTAACGCCATCTTAAGGTTATGACGTTCAGTCAGCATCCACCCCTGACGGAGTCCTGTACATCGGCGGTGCCCCGCGATACAACCACACAGGTCGAGTCGTTATCTATCGCCTGAACAAAGCCAACAACATTGTGGTGACACAGATAATAAAAGGAGAGCAGGTGAGATTAGTTCAGAACATTGAGTGAATTATTTTATAACACAGTTGGGAACTGTGTTAAAGCAGCAACTCTGGTCGTTTGCTCTGATCTCATTCTGCAGATCGGCTCCTACTTTGGCAGTGTGCTGCAGACCGTGGACGTAGACGGCGACTCCTACACCGACCTCCTCCTGGTCGGAGCTCCCATGTACATGGGCTCAGAGAGAGATGAGCAGGGACAGGTCTATGTTTATAGAGCTGAGGTCAGACACAGATATGTACTTCTGAATACTGTTATATGTGTAGTATAATGGGGGGGGGGGGCATTTAAAAGTTCTTCACGTGAATTTTATCAGTCCCTCTGTGGTGTTTATTTTAGGTTTTTTTAATGTTCTTTTGGTTTTGGAAAAAGTAAACACCAGAGGATCTACGTAGCTCATTGGTTTAATATTTTTTAACAAAGTTTTTTTTTAATTCATTTTGGTTAAAAGTTTGAAGGTTTACATGACTATATTATAAGGCAAGAGTTTAACACATAGAGTTTACATTATTTAATTTGTTTGTTGACCCGATCAATAAAACCTAACACAGTTCAGACCCAGAGAAATGTGTCTGAAAAATTTAGTTATTAAAATCAGACACCTTTAAAAGATCAGATTCGTCTCAGAACTTTTTGACTCAATTAGTTTAAGGACTACTGCTGCTGCTGCTGCTGCTGCTGCTGAACACAGTGTGTCAGTGTGTCGTTTGTCATATTTGCTAATTAAACAACGCCTGGCCTATAAAAATGACTGGCAAACAGTTAGAAACATGAATTAATTCCCTCATAAAGTCCTTACTTGTTAAGTATTAGTGTTATTAACCAATCAGCAGTGACCATCTGTGGACTGAGGTGCTGCAGAGTGACGTCCTCACCCTGTGCTCTGGTGTTTTTCTTCTCTTGCCTCATTACCAGGGTGGCCACTTTAAACATGAGTTCACTTTAAAGCCCATCAACCAGTCCTGCTGCACTTCCCATTCAGCCACCTGCACTAATAAAAATGAACCATGTGGAGCCCGGTTTGGTACCGCTATCGCAGCGGTGTCAGATCTCAACCTGGACGGGTTCAATGACGTGGCCATCGGTGCACCACTGGAGAACGACCACCGCGGAGCCGTCTACATCTATCACGGAGATAAGACGTCCCTGAAGGAGAAGTTTGTGCAGGTGGGAGCAGTTGGGTTTTTTTGACACTTTTTGAGACTTGAATGAATTCAGCTGAAATTCTCTCTCTCTCTCTGCTTCCCTGTCCGTGCCCTCAGCGAATCCCTGCAGGCGGTGATGGTAAAAAGGTGAAGTTCTTCGGTCAGTCCATACATGGAGTCATGGATCTGAATGGGGATGGAATCACCGACGTGACCATAGGAGGTCTGGGGGGGGCGTCTCTGTTCTGGTGAGATGTGGCCCATCCTCAGATATAAACAGTCACTCCTTAAACTACACATTCCACTTCAGCCATTAGGGGCAGCGGTGCTTATAGCCCAGAGTCATCATCTTACATGTCTGCTTTGCATTGTCTTATATGGGTTTGGACAGCTGTGTGTGTCCCACTGGGCTTGTAGGCTTGAGACTAACAACTTCCTAATGATCTCTCTGTTAAAACCCCCGGCTTCGTACTTCTCTGCTGGAGTCCTGCCCACAGACTTCAACCCCCAAATACTTCATGGCTTCCCTTCCAGGGCAGACCCTCTCCCACAGTTTCTTCTGGCTGAGGCTCAACTGGGCTGTGTGAAAACTCCATCTCCCATGTGGCCCAGAGTTTAAATAGGATTTGGCAGCAGGCTACGGTTCTGCCTGGGCTGAAATGCGACGGTTGGGTGGAAAGGAAAGGAAAGGAAAGGTGGGGGCCGGTTTTTATGCTCCCTGTGCATCCGTTCCTTGTTCCTTCCCTAAGGAAAGTGAATAAAGGCACTTGGCCTTTACTCGCTTTTTGTCATTTGCTGTCTACACACGGCACTAAAACTTAAAACGACACATTATAAAACAGGTCTGTGACTCATGACATTGTGCGCCTGCTGTCGGAGAAACACGTGGGGTTGATTCTTTTTCGACCTGTTTCAAATGAGATCCAGAGTCAGTACAGGCTGCCACCCAGGGGTGACAAATCAGATGAAGCCATGAGGAGTCATGAGGCAGCGCATGTCGTAAGGAAACAGGAACATTATGTGCTTATCGTAAAGCAGTGGGATCACCTCAAACCCAAACTTAAAAAGTAACAAAGTTACAAGTCAAGTTAAGTCAGTTTTGTTTGTAAACAAAACACATTTGTCTAAGTCAAACGGTACAGTTGAAGGAAGAACGTTATCATTAGTGTTAGACGCAGAAGTAGTTCTGCTGAGATTATATTAGTCATGAATAACAATATGATTAATGACAGAAGTGACACTTCCACAAAAACGCAAAAAAAAAATCTGTAATTCTGCAGTTGACATTTATCAGGAACAAAAGCTGCATATTTTGATTTTACAAATTGTGTAAAGTGTGCAAATACTCAAATGCAGCGTATACTCCCATCATTGTTTGTCGAGATCAGGTATTAGTGTAGAACAAGCAGTGAATGAATCGGCATCATGTCAATGGAAAGGTCAAGGTCAAGGTCAAGCCACATATGTACTTCCTAATAAAGGAGGTTGTGTTTTGAATGTCCTAACACTCTGCTACTGTTCACAATACACTGTATACTGGTATCATCAGGTGCACTGTGGGAAAATGATCCAATTTTACTCATTTGGTCAGAAAACAATGATCCATTTACTGCAAATAATTTGTCTTTTCTCAGTACAATAGTGATGGATAGACAAATGAAATAGTCTTCCACTAGGTGGCAGTAGATGGCTATAAAAACTGAAAAAAAAGAGGAAGAGAATCAGAGCTGTTGAAGAAGATCTTTCACTGTGTCTTTCTTCAATTCCTGGGAGCAGATCAGGGTTGTGTTCGACTAAACATGCCCAGGTTTTACACTTGGTTTATATTAACTACAAAATTAAATCAAGTTTGAAAGAATCTGTTCTGTCTTTGCTCATTAACTTCAGGTCCAGAGACGTCGCAGAACTTCACGCCAACATGACCTTTGACCCTGTTAAAATAAACCTGCAGCAGTCTCAGTACCAGTGTGAGCACGGCGGACGGAAATCTGTGTGTGTGAAGGCCGAGGTGTGCTTCGTCTACAGCATCAAATCTGACAAAGCCAACGACGACTCTGACACAGGTGAGACACCGTTGGCTCTGTGTGAAGCTGTGGTGCGAATTTCGGTCCGTGTTTATCTGACGCCGCTTCTTCTTCTTCTTCTGAATCACTCACCTGCTTTTCATGTAACATTTGATGTTTTCCAGTGATCCACTACGACCTGAACCTGGATGCTCTGCGTGCCAAAGCCAGGGCATCGTTTATGAACTCAGATGATCGCAGGATTACCAAGAACTTCACCATCAAAGAAAGAGAGAGAAAGTGCATCCAGGAGACCTTCATAATGTCGGCAAGTGCTCTGATCTTCACGTGCACATGGTACCAGTTAGGGGTCGCTAAACTGAAAGAGAGCGACCCCTAAACTTTATGGCTCATTTTTAGACCTACTACTGTACAGAGAGTAGCCTGAATATCTTTGTAGTTTTTATAGAGTTCTTGACGTACGTCCGTGCAGCTTGAATTCTAGTTTTTGTCACAGATGTTCCTGGTGTGGTGATTCTGGTCCTAACATAAAACAGACGCGTTTTGATCAAAGCGAGCCGAGTCCAGCCCGCTGCTGCTCCGAGTGATAGACTATCTGCAGACACTGAGAGGAGGAGAGGGTGAAAAACGCCAGTGAAACTCAAGATAAAAGAAAGAGGCTAAAAGAGAAATGAAATGTTTTTTAACAATTTCTAATCTTTCGAAGATTTAAATAAAAAGAAGGGCCTTTGTGTAACTTAAACACTCTTTACATTTACTCTTCTTGACTTTACACAGTCTTTTAGAGTTCAACATACACCTGTCTCATTCAGTATGACACTGAAAGACGTGTGTATGAAATATTTACTCTACCTTCGCTGCTGCTAAGGATTTTTCCAATAGTCGAGAAGCAGAGGAACTAATCAGTGAAAACAGCTGTTATGGTGTGTGTGTGTGTGTGTGTGTGCCAGGCTAGAGGCCATCAGGGATCAGTGAACAAGTGCCAGACTGAAGTCACAGACTGAGGCAGAGCTAAACCAGAGCATTTTTCAGAGAACTGAAGGAAGTGAACCAAAGGAGACACAGTCCTCAACAAGTCATGTGGTTAACTCATTTGGAACATAATAAAAAAAAAAGGTGATTTAAATAATATATATATGTATATATGTATTTAATTACACAAAATATATGTTTATATATATATAATTTTATTACATTTTTACATTAGGTTTGGAACATAATTCTATATATACGCATATATATGTGTGTATATATATATATATATATATATATATACATATATACATACATATATACATATATATACATATATATGTACATATATGTATATATATATGTATATATATATACATACATATATACATATATATGTATATATATATATATATATATTTATACACATATATATGCGTATATATAGAATTATGTTCCAAACCTAATGTAAAAATGTAATAAAATTATATATATATAAACATATATTTTGGGTATATATACATATATGTATATATATATACATATATATACACGCTGGTTTACTCGCTGGTAAAAATATATTGAATTTATGCATCAGGTTTGGATATTACTCAGTACTTTATCTAAAACCTGAAGCTTAGAACATGAACATGATTCTTTAGACGGTGTAAAGAATCAGATTGTGACCTGGTCTGACAGACATCCTCCAGAGTTTTGTGATGGAAACACTGTCTTAGAACTTTTCCAACCTCACCATCTCCTTCATACAGTATGATGCACAAACATGAATGAAACTTGAATGAAATCCACTGGCTCAGCCTAATGGAAGTGAAACATCAATAGCCCACATTGCTGCATCCTGGCCACAGAGCAGCGCTCTGAATTCTTACGTAGCATATGTGGCTCTTGGACTTGTTTGAACCAACAGGTACAGTGTGTACAGCGTGTACTTCACAACCAGAGCGAAGCCTCGTGTTTGCCTCTCTCCCAGGAGCCTTTTGGGTTCAATCAGAATTTGGCACCGGCTCAGAAGGAGTCATATTTATGCCTTACAGTGTGCAGCAGCAGCAGCTCACAATACAAGCCAGACTGGAATGTGAAGCAGTTCTTTTTTCAAATGGTGTCTCCATGTAATAAAATGAGGAGGGCGGGCACACGCCCAGCTTTTTTCACTTATTCTGCTGGATGTGTCCGTTGCTCAAAGGCAATCCACTGTTTGTTATGCACTTACAATACCCAGGCAGCTGTTAGAAGGATGAGTCACAGTAATTGATGTAACTTCCTGATATTTTAGAGTACGGACCCCGAGGCCTTTAGTCTTTGTTTTATCCACCTCAGCTATATTTCACCACGTGATACATATTTTCGGTTAAGTAAAAAAATATCTTGTGCTTTTTTGAGCTTTTTTTT
>NC_024320.1:27678485-27680743 GCF_000523025.1 Cynoglossus semilaevis
TGGCTGTGGTAAAACTAGATTTTCAAGACAAAACAGAGAAGTCAGTTTTTACTACATCAGGAAATGTTTTTAAATCCTCAAATACAGAAACTGGTGTCAGCATTTCTTGTAGTCTCTCGTGCTTCAGACTCAGACAGTTAACATTTATGTGTCGTCAAGGATAAATCCTGGAATTTCAACACAGAAGATTTGAGTTTGAGCTCAGGGTAAAACTGTCAGTTTGTTGTGACACACAGTGAATATGTTTAAAATGATTCATGCTTAAAACATCATGACAAGAACAGCGCAACATGAGGCGCTGATAAATGAAAGAAAGTAGGCTCCGTGTCTGTCGCAAATGGATTAAATTGTTTGTTTGTTTGTTTTTGTTTTTAAGCTTTTTCCATTAACATTATATGTTGAAATCACTGTGTTGAAACCAGATTGATTTTTGAAGTCAATACAGCAGTGTCTGTACACACTTATGTATTGAAGCAGTGGAATGTGTGTGTGTGTGTGTGTAGAAGATTGTGTGACTTTATGAATGACACTGTTGTTTTCTTTTTTCCACCTCATCCTTCCTCTTCCTCTTCTCCCTTCTCCTCCACTTTCTATGCTCCTTTTCTCCTCAACAGGCCCGTCTGGATTTCCGTGACCCGCTCATGGTGTCTCTGGAATTTGGCCTGGCCAATGAAGACCAAGGCCCCGTCCTGGACGAAAGCCTGCCTCGATCCATTAATAAGACGGTAGGACAATTTCATATCACTTATTAAAACACCGTCAACTGCCAAACAACAACAAAGGAGACCTGTGTGTGTCAGGCAGGAAGCCTATCTCAAACCTTCTCCATCTGTCTGCTTTTCTAATCCAAGAATGAAGGAGTGGACTGTTCTGCTCTGGCTCTATACCCACTGTTGCTATAGTACATTAGACTCTGCAACAGCAGCAGCTGACTGCCATCCTTCAGGGTTTCCTCTCCAGTCTGCAGTAGGGTTTCAACACCCACAGGCGGAGCAGCTTCCCACACTCCCACATGCATATTTGCTCTTACAAGAGCAGTTTTTAAAGATTATTGTTCCAGTGAATGACGTGTCCAGATAAAGAGCCCCGACATTACAGACAGTACAGAAGTGTGAGAAGAACCACCTCTGCCTAGCCTAACTGTGCGGGGGGTTCAGACCTAACTCGATGTTCCTATGTCACTCACCAACGCTAACACTGTGGTTACATACCAAAATTTTTTGGCGGTGGTGGTGGCCTAGTGGTAAAGGAAGCGGACTTTGGTCTGGAAGGCCCCAGGTTCGAATCCACCAACTGCCCGGTTGCCACTGAGATGCACTGAGCATGGCATCGTCCTCAAGCACTGCTCCCTGGGCGCTGACCACGGCTGCCTACTGTTCACTTTGGTGATGGGTTAAATGCAGAGGATAAATTTCGTTGTGCATGGTGTGCTGTGCTGTGTCACAATGACAAATAAAGATAAGTTTAAGTTTTTTTGTTTTAAGTTTATCTAGGACATAAAAACATCAGGAGAGTCTGACTTATGCCTGGGAGCCATAATGAAGGGCAAAAGGTTCCCCCCAAAAACAGAAAAAAGAAAGTGACTGTAGCACAACTGGCGAATGTAAACAAAGCTGTATTCCACGTAGAGCGCCGCGTGACGACGTATTCATCCGCTACACTCGGCAAGTAGTTCCTGTGTGAAGTAGTTGGTGATTTTTAACACAGTACGTCGGAATGACGGAACAAGACTTTCTTCATAGACTGATGGGAAACTGAGGACTTTTTAGTACAGAGTACAGACAAATACACAACATTCCGACCAAACACTAGTTAGAAGCTGGTTAGTGCAGATCACCAGGTCCAACCCTGGCTCTGACTGATGGTCTCCCTGGAGGAAGTCTGCGTGGTCTTCCTGTGTGTACGCTGGTTTATACTCTGGTTTCCTGTGACTGTGCGCTTGACACTTTATGTGACTCTTTGATTGATTGGCTGCCTCTCTGGTGTTTACCCCGCCTTTCCCTGCTGGATGGCTGGGATTGGCTCCAGCTTCCCTCCAGCTTCCTAAGACCCATTTGTTTACTTTCAGTTTAATTAGACTTTTAGTGACCCATTAAAGTGAACCAGTGGGTTACATTTTTGATTGAGCTGTATGTGTGGTAAAATACCTGAAAAGTCTCACCAGTAATTCTATTGATGTATTATTATTATTATTATTATTATTATTATTATTATTATTATTATTATTATTATTATATTATTATTATTATTATTATTAT
>NC_024320.1:27681109-27769038 GCF_000523025.1 Cynoglossus semilaevis
TATTATTATTATTATTATTATTATTATTATTATTATTATTATTATTATTATTATTATTATTATTATTATTATTATTATTATTATTATTATTATTATTATTATTATTATTATTATTATTATTATTATTATTATTATTATTATTATTATTATTATTATTATTATTATTATTATTAAAGAACTAGTAAAAGAAGTAGTAGATGTAGTTAATAATATTAGTGTGTTGCCCTGGAAAAAACAAAACAAAACAAAAAAATACAGTCTGGCCGTATTATTCCGACAATCAGAATTTTTTTTGATTTCACTTAAGGCTGCCCTACTCAAATTGAATGACTTTCGTACTGTGATGGGAAGTTGTATATGACAACTTTCCCACATAGCAAAATGAATGACTTGGCCCACAGACAGTGTTAAATATGGAGCCCTCGTGGCTAACACATGTTTGAACAATTTCACTGGGACTGTTTTTGCTGCAAGTGAATCTTTTGTTTTTAATTATTTCTGGTTGTTCCCGGTCTAATGTACTGATGGTTCTGTTACATCTGTAGTGAAGTACTGCCTGTCTGTGTCTTATAGATCCATTTGGTGGACTGTGGCAGTGATGAGAGGTGCATCGCTGACCTCTCCCTCAGAGCACAGCCAAGTGTCAGCAGGTGAAGTTCGTTGACACTCTGGACTTTGCATGATGTCTTTTGCTGTCATCATTTTTTAATTTTTTGTCCATAAATACTAATGACTGTAGTGATATTTTTGATTATGCAACACAAACTGTTTCATGATATGAAAGTCATAATTGCATAATTCAGATTCAAAGTCCGGCACATTCCATCAGGTTCTTAGAGAAAAAAAGTTTTGAAGTAGAGGAAATGCCTTCATCCTTCCTCTTTCTCACACAGTAACAGCACCACAGAGTCTTCATCAGTCTTCACTAAAGACATACTGGTGATACCTTCAAATATCACTTTAAAAAACTTTTCAGTACCATGTTTAAAATCCATCTTCATATCCAGAGATACATTAGTCGATAGTAAAAACGCACAGGAAGATGAAATGTAATGAAATCTCTCTCAAAGCTAAGCCAGGCTTTTTAAACAGTTACTATAAATATTCAAATACAAAACAAAAATAACTACACACGTACTACACGTACTTGTCCCCGAAGAGTACTGTATTATAAACAAGGCCCACCCTGAAAAAGTTAGCTCTAACCCTGACTCCTACATGACTCACCGGTGATTCCTCATTAGCCGTTCACACTAATGCATGACTGCCGTCCCGTGGTGGATTGTGTGCATTACAACTAACCGTCTTTAATGACCCTCCCAGCATGATCATCAGAGCCTCCAAGGACAAGTTCGATGTGAACATAAACATCAGGAACAGCAAAGACAACGCCTACAACACCAAGATCATCCTCAGCTTCACACACAACATCAACTACGTTAAAGTGGAGGTGAGATTTGGTTACACACTGGTCTCCTTATCCTTTGAATGGCAGCGCAATAATGGGTGGGTTTTTTTTTTTCTTTCTTTTTTTTTTTTTTTGGACTGCCAGCCTGAGAAGGACTGCTCTCTGGATAACTCTAAAGTGGAGTGTGCTGTTGGATATCCATTCCTGGGAAACAATTTCGAGGTTTGTCGTGATATATTTTCATTTGTCCAAAGTACGGTCCCACCAAATACTTTATGTGTATTGCAGTTATAAGTGACCACTCATTCAGAGCCAGTGGTTGAGCTTGTGGTCGATGACCTGTTTATTTGCGGACCGGCATCTTCCTTTCCATCTCCATGTATTTTGGTCGACACATGTAACTGGGTTGTCATCTCCATGACGACCACACAGCTGTAACGATTTTTAATTACATCCACAGGAAACGTTCAAAGTGAAATTTGAGGTCAATCCCTATCATGTTCAAGAGGAAATCCTGATCAATGTCACAGCCACGAGGTCAGAAAATCACTCTGTATCAATGCAAAGGCTTCGTTCTCTGCCAGTTTCTGCATTTTGTTCTGCATTTTTCCCCACAGTGACAGTGAAGAGTTGGCGTCGACCCTGAACGATAACTCAGTGCAGATTTCCATCCCTGTAAAGTACGAGGCTGGACTGGTGTTCTCAGTGTGAGTAGTAGTGAACGTTTGTATGTTGTCACTGTTCATACACACAGAGGCGTCTGTACAGATGGACTGATGGATGACTGTGGTTACGGATGGCATCCACATCAGTACTTGGGCAGAGCAGCTGGCTGTTAAAGGAAAGAGTTGTGGGATTCATTTTCAGACCTTTTAGTTCACAGGACTAAACTGTTAGGCCTTGAAAAGTCCTTCGTATTTTTGAAGCACTTTTCTCTCACAGCCCATTCTGCGGTTATAATTAATTCCCATTTTTAATCTAATAATTTCACCTAAATATTTAAACATTTAAACAAATGTGAAACTTTTCTATTATTTACATGGAGCCTAAAAACCTGATCAACTGTAGCTTGTTAAAAAGTGACCTAACTTTTTTTTTTATTAACTGAGTTACTTGATATAATGTTAACTGATGGAAGGAATGCTGCATCAGCAAAATTTCTAAGTTTTGGATTTGCCCTATTTGCCATAATTTGTATACTTTTTTTAGGCCCCATAATTTGTATACTTTTTTAGGCCCCATAATTTTTTTTTTTTTTGTTGGGGTTAAATGAATACTAGATATGAAATCCAAATATGTAGTATGTGTTCTTCTTCTAGCTACCTAGCATCTTGTTTAACCTAGTGTTATTGTAAGCTAGCTAGACATCTGTCTTTATAATCACTTTGGTGAAGAACAATCAAACCTAATTGTGATTTCTCCTTGAAATATATGCCCCCTGCAGGCGACCTGTGGACGAACACATCGTGGTAAAGGAAGGTGAGCAGTACGCTCGGGTTTTCAATGACACCAGGATGATTGGAGAAGAAGTCAACATCAGCTACACGGTAAAATTCCGACGGTCGCTGACTCTCGCAGGTGCAGTGTCTGTGAGTGTGTGTCAGTGTCAGGTACCGTAACCGTCGACCTCTGATTTCTACAGGTGGAGAAGACGAGTGATGCAGTGACTCCACCCCTGCACCTGACAGTGACCTACCCTCACCTGTCTCCCCGACAGAACAATCTACTCTACCTCACACATGTCACCACCAGCCCTCAGGTACACAAAAACACACGCCTACTGTACACACACTTTTATACACACACATAAAAAAACAAGTCAAATCTTCTTGTCTTTTTGTGCAGGTTTACTGTGATGCAGCGCGCTGGATTAACCCTGATAAAATTAACCCAAATATCGTCAAGCCTGATCCAAACAAGGAATCCCTCAGTGTCTTCCTACTGGTGAGTAGAACGGCTTGGTTTTCCAGCAGCTGCTCTGGTTTTGAAGGGAAATGAAATCTTGATATTTAGTGACTGTACGTCACTCTAACTGTGACTAAGCCTGACCGCAAATGTCAGGTGTAACCAGACTTTCAACAGAATGTCTGGTAAAACCTGTTTCTCTTGCTTCAGTTTGGATATTCTATAGAGACGTCCTTGGTATGCAGAGTATTGCCACCCTGTTCTAAATTTGCAGTACTGCAAGTTCCTGGCATCTTAGTAAGAAGAAGTAAAAGTAAAAAAAAAAAGACGTAAAAAGTAAGAAGACAGATTGGCCAAAAAGAGGAATACTACAGTATTTGTTCACTAGGAAATACTGCTGAAGAAAAAACTCCACAGTGAACATGTTGTAAGTCCCATTAAATAGATTACAGTCTTCCAGTATTATAAAATAAAATTACAAAAAATATCAAATTAAAAATAATATATACAGTGATTCTATATTAGATCAAGTCTCTAGGACTCCATTAGTACCCATGAAGTATATAATCTAGGACTCCATTAGTACCCATGAAGTACTGAATAATATTATAGCATTTAATCAAAATATCTCAATCATGTATTTTACACCAGAGTTCTACGTAACCTTACTGTTTTATACAACATTCTATTCTTGTACAAACCTAGTGTTGACTTTCTAAAACTTTGGTAACAAACCCTCGGCCTCCCGTCTAGGTCTTTAATCCAAGTGTATTTTTTCCTCTCTGTCTCTCTTTTTGTCCACAGAGCTGTTCTGCAGAATTGTCCTGTGCGTCGTTCACTTGCTCCATCCCTGAGGACAAATTCAGTCAGGTCAATGTCACGTTCAGAGTGTGGAAACCTACATTTATAAAGGTACGATGGCTGAGTTCAACACCACAGCTGCGTGAGAGAAAGAAAACCAAACATATTTAATCAAATGTTTCCAACAGGGCGAGTTTAGCAGTCTGCACATGTTAGTGAATGGAACTCTGGAAGTCAGAGATATCAGTCTGTTTGTACTGAACAGCAGCGACAAGACCAGAACTGTAAGTCACTCCGTTTGTTTTTTATTATTAAATCTGCTCTTTGTGTTTTGAACAAAGTGTTGAAGTAACGATATGTCTGCGTGTGATCTCACAGGTGAAGATCCAGGTTTCTAAAGAGACGTTAGGAGGGATCCCCATATGGGTCATTATAGTGAGCATCCTGATTGGACTGCTGATCTTAGCGCTCGTTATCTTTGCTCTTTGGAAGGTAAGGTTGTCCAGACCAGTTTTTTTATTCCTTTAAGTTTCATGTGATTTAGTTCATTAAAAGAAATTTCTTCACTTTAAGTTTCATGTGATTTAGTTCATTTCTTCATAGAAATGTCTTCTGTGGTTTGTATTATAAAACTGGTTCATTATATTTATGACTTTATAAGTGATCTTAGGAATTATATTCTTGACAACAATGGGACGTTGAAATGAAAATGTATCACATGTTAGTGATGATAAAAATTTGATTTCTGTTTGCAGTTATGTGTGGAAAACACTACTTTTGAAATATTGTATATTTTAAAAAGAAAAAGGAAATTCCCTTGGTGTAAAACCTGGATTTAAAGATTGGTTTAATTAACCAAAAGTAAGCCAAGAAAAATAGCAGAGACTGAAAGTTATAAATTAAATATTGCAATATACAGAATTAGAGGGGTAGCTATAGATATTTAACGCAATAAAACTCAACTAACTGAAACTAGAAAATCTGTCGTAGGACTTTGCGACTTGTAGCTCATGTTAAAGTAGAGAAAAAGAATCATAAAATTTGGACTTTGGTTAGAATATGTCCAGAATGGGTCATAAATTGACCTTGTCCTTCCGGTCAGGTCAAATTCTTGGCTCTATAAAAACTGTCATGGTGAACAGTCCCTTCTTAAACACTGACTGTGAACTCTTCACTGACGGAGTTTCTCCTCCTTCAGATGGGCTTCTTCAAGAGGAAATCCAGAGACTACACAAAGGAAGAAGTCATGGACTGAGGTATCAGGACAGCTCTGTGAGCTCACTGCTGTCAAACCCATCGACTCACGGCGACACAGGAGGGACGGAGACCCACCATGGCCTCAGTGCTGGGACACACCAGCTGCCTTCACTGTCTCCCACAAAGGGTTTAACACTGTTTCCAAAGACTCCCAGACTATTTCATCATTCATCACGTACATCACTCTCTTAAAAACAACTTTGTGACAGAATATTCTCACCTTTGCCAATTAGTCTTGTATATACTGTATAGCAACAGCTCCAGTGTTGTGTTTCCATGTAAATGGCAATAAGGTTGACTTCCTCCCGTCAGATTTAAATGTTGTTGAGGAGGACGAGCCATAAAGAAGAGGACGCCGGCATCACTGATCAGGCAACTCAAGGTCAAAGACAGCAGCTTCACAGAGGTCTCCCAGCTACAACCTGTACATGTACGCTCCAACTGTAGAGGGAAAAGTACTCAGGTTTTTGTTTTTAGTTCCGCCTCACTTCACCTCCAAATCTGTGTCGTAACAATCATGACGTTCGAAAGATGTGTTTGCCTCTGAGTTGATGATGTGAACTCAGACTCCTGTGTTGAAGAACACTGTGGGTTTTTTTAGCGTTTTGTATCGTTTTGTTTGATGGATTGGTTTTTTTACCATATAATGTGGCACATTCTTGATATTGAGTTTAAATGACCCTGACCTGAACTGGGGGCGTTACCAAAGTTGTATGCTTTTGTTTTTTTAACATTTTATCTTTTTTTTCTTAATCTTTTTTTTTTTTTAGAAAAATATATTGTGCCTTTTCTGATGTTTATGTTTGTAATTAATTTCACCTTTGTCATTTAAAAAAATATAAAAATCTACACCTTTGATTGTACTGTAAATATGGCTCTGGGCTGAAAAGTGTAAAGCGTAAAAATGTACATAATTGTCTTTGCTTAAATTTGTGTAAAATAAGAGATATTATCAGCCAGCCTTATAAGTATGTGTGTGTGAGTGTGTTGGTAATGCCATACTTGTGGGTACATTGTTTTGAAAAAATACTATTGTAGTGGGGACATGTTCTTGTGGGGACATTTCGTACATTCCCGCTGAGTGAGTGTGTTTTTAGGTTTAAGATTTAGTTTGAAGTTGGGATTAGAATTAGTCTTACTAGAGTCTTTAGGATTAGACAGATATGTGGAATGGTTAAGATTAGGATAAAGGATGAGGGAATGTTTTGTGCTTAAATTTAGTGTTCACAAAACACCAAAGAAAACAATGTGTGTGTGTAGCTGGTACAGCTGTATCTGTGAGGACATTGGTTTAGGAATATTGTTTTGGGGCCACTTTGTCCTTGTGGAGACATTTTGTCCACATCCACATTGAGTTAGAGGTTATTTGAGATTCAAGATTTAGTTGGAGTTAGGATTAGAATTGGAATGAGAAACAAGTTAAGGGGAGAGAGAGAGAGAGAGAGAGAGAGATGAGGAGGTCAGAGGTCAAGGCTCAGGTGCTACAAAGATTCAAACAGCATTAATATTTGACCTATGTTACAGATAAGTATAAGGTCTGTACATCACAGTCGCAAAGCTGATGCAAATATGTAAATATGGTTCTGTTTTGGGGGTGGGAATATGTAAATATGGTTCTGTTTTGGGGAGGGGGGAGAATAATTACTGTGTGTGGTTGTAAGTGTACACAGGAGAGTTGGTGTATTCACTACCATGGCTTTAAATCTGATCACATTTACTGTGATTTTAATCCAGGGACTTTAACCGTTTTGATTTCAATTAGTCAATTTGCAAAACGGAGTTTCCATGTGGAGCTACATTTGTGTTACTATTCACCAGCAAACAGCCCAAGTGTGGTACAAGGTACATTTCCTGAGTATATTTCCTGATTTTCTGTCTTGGTTTTTGTTGCACAGCTGGACAGTGTGCTGATGTTGTATGTTTGAAGAGAATGGGTTTCTGCATAGATTTTTTTCGTCCTCACTATCGTTTATTATCGGTGAAGAAAAGAGCTTGGATGTTTATTATCGGTGAAGAAAAGAGCTTGAAAAGAGCTCCTCACTAATCTCCACTGTCAACATGAAGCACATGTATTGTTTGTGTGTACAGAATGTGTAACTGTTAGCAATCTGAAGACTGTACATCAGGCGTATGCACCAGGGTGAGGTCACCATTCCCGCTTTGTACACTTGCATTCAGATGAATGAAGTTACTGCTAATTGTTAGCACTCTTTAGCCTGAGAAGTGTAAATAATGCAAGCAAGGCACAAAGTAAGAAGTGTGAGCACCACCTCAGCCTTTACACTGCTGTGAAGTCTTTGTTATAATGCACTGGTTTGTCAGACTGTGCGTCCTCATCAGCACACAAATTAAATGAATCATATGTACAAAAATAAAGACTTTTGATGGAAAATACGTTTTGGATCTTGTTTTATTTTATTTTTTAAATGAGCTAACCTTTGTGCTACTTTCCAATTCTGTTCAACCTGGCAGAGTGAGTCTGGCATTTTATACATTACAGTTTTATTAGATAAAAGTAACATTTAGATCAAGGCGGCCCAATCAATAGCATGACAATTATTTTCTCCCAGTTTTGTTTTGTTTTGTACACTGTTTTTTAAATCAGTGTAGATTTTGATAAAAGCAGTTCACTCTTTGTAATGTAAAAAAACAGCAGTGTATCTAATATGTTTTACATTTTATTGGTCTGCTTTGTTTAGTTTTAGGAAGCTAATATTTAGCCCCAGCCAAATTCCTGTCAGACTAAGCTTAGGGTGTAGAGATGAAAGTCACAGTTGGTTGACTGTGCGAAAGTGCGGCACCACAGTGTCCCCTGGTGTTCAGCTACAGCACTGAGCGATAAGTGACACTCAGGGAGGGGAAGCAGAACAAACTGTAAGCTGCTGGGGGATCCATCTTGGCCGAAGAAGCAACGAGGGTGAAACATTTTCTACTTTTGCCCTTCAAAAGGTGTATCTGTACCACCGTTGAGCGCACTGGGGAGCCCGAGGAAGGGCCGTGACGCTGTCTGTAGGATGTCCCGACATGAGGGTGAGTGGAAAAAGGCTTCGAGGCGCTTTGGTTGGTCTTACGTTTACCCACAGCGGCTAGCGCGTCTGCTAGCTCTGCTAAGTACCAATTCAAGTCAAGAAATGGTTGTTTAAGGCGCTCTCAAGCCTCGTTTCACGACTAGTTTCAAATCACATAATTTGACCACATACAGATTTTCGGTACATGTGTGAATAGAGTCCCATTAATTGGTGTAGAGTCCCCCGGTGTTTTTGATACATGGATGAGGTTAGCAGTTAGCGGTTGCTAATCGCTGCGTTACCCTGTGATAGCCGGGCTAGCGGCTAACAGGCTACTGTAGGCTAATATCAAGAACCTTTATGCTGCTTCAGCTTTCTCTCGGTTGCTTATACACACTACAATACGCCCAGGTGTTGTTCGCGGTGTCTTTTTGTTGTGTCTGCGCTAATTCTACTGTCAGCTGCAGTGTTGTTTCAGTGTCCTGTTTGTCCAATTACACAGCTGCTGTTAGCGAATGCACTGTCATCAAGAAGACAGTCTGAGGCCTCTCCTCATAAACCTACCACTGAGTTAGCAAGCTCACGGTGTGTCCAACTACAGAGCAGATGGAAATGAAAAAAATGATCTTTTTTGATATTGCATGACATTAGTTTACAACGAAATAATCATTTATTTCTCCATAACATTTTCAGCTCTGTGCAGTACGTTTGTAGCCAATGTATGGTTAGTTGGATAGACCCAGTATGGAACACAACTTATTTTGTGTTTGAAGTAGCAACAGACCTACCTAGTACCATACCTAGCAACTTGTTAGTCAGTTGAATTTACATGATTGTCCACGGAGGTCTCAGATCAGTTTTCTTTGTGTGCTTCATCTGTAGGTTGACCTGAGGGAGGGTCACAGGTTAGAGTTATCAGTTAATTTGGACAAGACTACATATTATCTAGTAATGTGTGTGTGTTTTGTTTTTTTGTTCTTTTTGTTTTTTTTTTTTGTTTTTTGTTTTTTTTTAGCTCTGGCTTTAGTTAATGAGTGTTTCTTTCAAAGAGAATGTTAAAAGTTTCCTTTGGAAAAGGTCAGAGTAGTTAGTGGAAACTCATAGCACTGGCCTAGGTAATTTTAGCATTTGTCAGATAAGGTGTAATTCTGTGAAGAGAAAATATATAACCACATCTTTCCTTTCTAGTACTCTGTAACTCTGCTTTTAGTGTAATAAAATTCTACCGTTTGTTCATGTTATTGCGAACTATCTGAGTAGTTGTTTGAAAAAACAAACTATTCTCTTTCTAATTTCTTTTTATCATTGTGTGTGTGTCTTTAAACAATGTCGAAAACTTTTGTGATTTGATTTTGTTTAACATTGTCCCACATGTTAGCTAACTGTTTGAGTTACAGACTTTCTTATCTTTTCTAGAACATGGAACTAGATGGATAGAAAGCCTTGTTAATGTTACAGGAAACTTTTTGTTCAAAACCACCTTGGATGTGTTCCATTTGCCAGGGCGAGCAAAAGGATCTATGCCTCTAGGAAAGCCGGTTTCAGTAGCTTCAAGGCTGCAGTTGACAAAATAACTACTAAGTCAGTCTAAACCATAGCTGCACTTGAAGTTGATATGATGGTCAGCTGATTTTTATTTTTATTATTGTGGTGTTCAGACTAACTACAATCTCATTGGCAGAAATTGCAGTCCGATGAAACACAACTGCTGTATATGCATTAAGTGATTGACAGCTAATTTACCCAATCCAAGGGAATCTAATGAAGAGTCTCTGTATGTTTTGTGCAAATTTACTTTAAAAAATGTCTTTATGGAAGGAATTAAACTAGTCCAGCCTCATCTGTTCATAGACTTCAGTGATTGCCAAAAATCAGCATGGTTTAATCCAGCAGCTTCACTTAAGCACACAGTGATAAATGCATTTGTTATATGTAGTTCTGTTCATATTTAAAACTATCAATTATTTTTTTGGTAACGCACTATTTAAACAGTTTGGGGTCCGCTGTTGCCAAAGAATAGCTGCTCAATGCTGAATAGTTGCAATTCTAAGCAAATCTTTTTTTGTAGTTGAATAATTCTCCCCAATATAAACATGGTTCGGCGTAACAATAACAAGCACCTAAAATTGTAACCATGTCATAAATGAGTAACAAATGGTCGGGACGTGTAAGTTGAGCCTCAGAGTTACTTGTCAACCTAACTGGAATGTCACATTTTTCCAACGCTGGGCACTCCTGAGGTTGGTACCACTCCAAAACACACGCTCATATAAGTGTGACCGGTGTGCAGCTCAAGACTTGCTGCTATAAGGAATTTCTAACACTGTCATTATTAAACTCTGACAGACTCTCCCGTCTCTGTTGCAGGTGTGAGCTGCGATGCGTGTTTAAAAGGGAACTTCAGAGGAAGGCGGTTCAAGTGTTTAATCTGCTACGACTACGATCTGTGCGCGTCCTGCTACGAGAGCGGAGCCACGACAACGAGACACACCACAGAGCACCCCATGCAGTGTATATTAACCAGGGTAGACTATGGTAAGGTCCTGGTTAGAAGCCAATGAAAATAAAATAAAAAAAACAAAACAAATGTGTCACGGCCTGTGCCATGGTTTAAAACTGACTGTGTGAAGCTGCAGTTTTCAGTCACTGGTATCAATCAAAATGGCTGTCGTCTTCCTGCAGACTTGTATTACGGAGGAGACACCTTTTCAGTAGAGCAACCGCAGTCGTTCACATGTCCTTACTGTGGCAAGATGGGCTACACAGAGACGTCCCTACAGGAGCACGTCACTTCAGAGCATGCTGAGACTTCCACAGAGGTGGTGAGTGGACTGTGCTGCCGAACACACACACACACACACACAAACACACACACAAACACATACACCAACACCAACTAGAGCAATCTATTCCCATTCTGCTGTACACAAATGTAATGCTTATTAATGTCCTGATTTTTTCACTGTAGTTCCATGTGCTGCAGCTGTTGTGTGATGCTCCTCACTCAGCATGAACTACTACTGGTCAAAATGTTAGTCAGAGAGACGGGCAGACAGACAGGTCAGACGGTGTCATCCATGCTGCCTTCTGTGTACATTTCCAAAGAAAAACTAGGAAGGAATTGAATATTTGGAACTTGTAAATATCAACGTTCTAGAGCTCATCCACTGATTGGCAGATTAGGTATTTGAAAAGAGCCACTTGTCATTGACTAATATGAACTGCACAGAACATCAGTTAAATCATGGTTTATAATAGTTACTAGTTAAAGATAGGGAAGGAGAGTGAAAACTGAGATAGTGTGTTGTTCTCGAACTGCATTGACTCGTTAACATGAAACAATCTCCCACCACCTGGTTAAGTGGAGGGGTTGACAGACCAAACCTCTACTTTTTGCCTTGTATCACTGTGATCCTGCTCAGTGGTTTTTGTTGGGTCTGCCTCTGTATGACGTCCTGTCGTGCTGGTCCGCTCTTGGACCCGTTTGACCTTTTTATTCATTCATTTGTTTATTGCTTAGTTTGGCATTTTCTCCTTTGGGTTTGTGGTTGGCCCTGTGGTCAGTATGCAGGGTCAGTGAGATGATTATTGGTCAGTGAACACTAGTTGAACATTCATTGTGTTGCTCACTTTCACAGCGCTGCCAACTCCTCCTGTTAAATGAGTGATGTTTGATGGTGAAGAAATATTGAATTAGATTGTGACTTGTTCTAAAAAAAAAAACTTATTAACTCTAATCTCTACATTCACCTGGATTGAATCTTCGATTACAAGGCTGATCCTTTAACAAGAAATGTAACTATTGATTTAATAATTGTAGCATATTTTTAAAAACTAATGACGATGTCCGGCTTTTTTCCTATTATATTGTGGCAACCATTCAACACTAGAATCACAGACAGCCCGTCAACACTGGGTGTACACTGTGGCAACTGATGTTGTTTTTAGCAGAATCCTTATTATAAGAACGTTCATAATCGGTCCAGGAGTTCATCTGGACTGGTCAGGACTGTTCAAGGACCTGAAGGCCCATTCAAAGACCGTCTGGCAGCAGTGAACACTTGTCACTCAGACGGTGGTTGAACAAAATCAACCTGTTTGTCCGTCTAACATTTTAGATCATTTATTTGTCTTAAACTTTTTCATTATTTAAGCAGTGTTTGGTGGTCATTAAAATGACTGTGTGTGTGTTGTGTGTTGTCTTCTTTCTGTCCCCTCTTCAGATTTGTCCCATTTGTGCTGCCTTGCCCGGAGGAGACCCAAACCATGTCACAGATGACTTTACAGCTCACCTCACACTTGAACACAGAGCACCAAGAGATTTAATATCCTTCCTGTGTCTCTCTGCTGGAGTGCACATATCATTTGAATCGTGGAGAAAAAAAACAGATTTATTATGTGTCACATGACTACATTTTGTTTTTCTTAACTGGCTTTTGTTCACGATGAGTCCAGCAGTGTTCGACACGTACGTAGGATGTTCCACCCTGGGCGAGGACTGGGTGGACCCAGAGCACGACGCACAAATATGCACTTTACTAGCGGCTCCACAGGTGGACTTTCATCTTCCTCCTCACAAAGTTCAAGTTATACTCCCAGTAACAGAGAAGCAATGGACCCTATCGCAGGTGAGATGAGTCGTCATTACCCACAAGACCCCTGTCGTACAGGACAGTCCGCCCCACATACACACACAAACAAATATATAAAAATATATATAAATACAAATTGATTAAAAATATTGTTAGCTGCTTCTGTGAAATGAAAACATTTTTTTTTTCGGCAGTGTGTAAAAAGTGTTTTGACAACCAAGATAAAACTTGTCGAAGTTGAGACACGAGCTTTTTTCATGTGTTTGTTTCACCTTTGAAAATGAAACATCTTTCATAGAACTTTTTCAATTACTCTTATATTCCCCCAAATTCTTTGAGTAAAAAAGAGAAGCTTTTGTATAAATCGAGGATTTTTCACCACAGCCTTTCTGTAAACACTTGCTCTTTTTCGGGAAACACATTATTTTACTTGGCGTTCCTCAGAGGTAGTACTTGTTTTGCCTGACGACGTGATTGCAGCCGTTCACAGAGTTTCACTCACTCCACAGTTTTTATTCCATGTCCTACAGTTCTACTCAGTTCTTTCCGCCCTCACAGAACTCCCAGGTCTAGACTGATTGAATCCTCCCAACATTCCTGTCACAGTGTTTCACATCGATGCCGCTCCCTTTGTTCTCCAAATATTTAAAAGCATTGAACATTTCTGTGGCTGAAGTGGAAATTCTCAGTTGTCTGGTAAAAATAAAAATAGTTTTGTAACCTGAGTTAACAACTGGGTAAAATTCATTCCCAGTGTTTTAAGCGTCATTAGAAACCTAATGATGAAGACCGTGAAACGAGTTGTTTTTTTTAATCTTTGTCGTTTCTGTGCTGCTTTACCAGTTGTTCCATGAATCATTGTGTACACAGTGTTAGATCAGAAAAAGTAATTTTATTTTGTTTTCTTATACAGTATGAACTGTGACTTTTGTAAATATATAGACATGTTTTTTATATTCTATATTGTTCTTTAGTATTTGTATTGGATTTCATTTTGTACCATTCCACAGGAGTACAGTAAACTACAGTTATCTGTTAAGGCTCTGGTATGCAGCTTGTGTAACTGAAGTAAAACTATATACAAGTACAAACATCTGGCCAATATCCATCGGTTTAAAAAAAAAAACCAAACTGTTTCTCACGTTCTTCAAACCTGTTCACAGATCAGTCCCTTCTTCTGATTTGTCTAAACGTTCCAATACCCTGTTGTGTTTCTTGCAGAGCTGTTGTCTCAGCTGTCGGGTGTGCGGCGTGCAGCGGGGGGGCAGATAAACTCTTCGGGACCTTCAGCCTCTCAACTGCAGCAGCTTCAGATGCAACTGCAGTTGGAGCGGCAGCAGGCTCAGGCGGCGAGGCAGCCGGTGGAGGCGGGTCGTCACGGGACGCGGCGCAGCAACAACCCGGGCAACAGCGGCAACGCCATCCCCCCACCCAATACAGCAACTGCCAACACTGCCACCCTGGGTGAAAGCAACCCCCAGTCCTCGTCCCACAGCTCCCAGTTCCTATTAGCACGGTGAGTGTGGTCTTGTAAAAAAAAAATGCCCCCAAAAAATCTGTCAAACCCCCCCCCAAAGCTTTAGGCATCGATGACACAACCTACAGGTGACAAACGGCACAGCAGCATGTCTGCATGTTATCATATTTTCTAAGTGTCAGAGCCGTGTTCTTGTGCAGCACTTCTCTTCCTGGGCTGTAGCAACTTGATGAAGCTGTTTTCTGCTATTGTTGGAATTTTCTTTTGTTACCTGCTTCATTCTGTAACACAAAAGGTCACTCACGAAAACATTCAAGTTTTTTTTTTTTCCTTAAAATTTTTTTTTTTTAAATATTCACCACTGTCAACTCATAAGACAAGATGCAAAGTCTGCATCGGAAAATTTCAACCAGAGTTCCGACAGGTTTATGGAACGTGTTCACTATCACCGCACACAATTGTGTTAAATGCAGCGATTGGTCAGCAGTGCAGTAAAGCAATACATTTCAAAAGCACCAGAATCGTGCTCATGTCGTTAGCTTAGCCTCACAGTGGATTAATGGTCCAACCCTCCACAGTGTCGTCGTTGGTCTGTTTTCATAAGCAACGTCTGTACCAGTGCCTGACTAGTCAAGTTCTGGGAACTGTTTTACACAAAGGTGACGGGACAGAACTTTTTTTTTTTTTCTGTGTTCTTTCTAAAAAAATCCTTCTTGTCATTCTCTAACAGTGGGAAGACTCTGGTTGGCTGATTGCTTCTAAGAACACAGCCTAAGCTTTTTATTTTTGCACTTCAAAGGATCAAAGATTTCTTTTTACTGCTCTTCCGTACCAGACGTTGCATCACTCTTTGAATCTACCTTTACTCTGGCAAACGTAAACAGACTTCCTTGTTTTAAACGTCACCATTTGTTTCACCAGTCATTCTGTTTATTTATTTATCTTTGGCGTCGAGAGCGTCTCGTGGTTCTTTGAGTGGTTTCGTGGTGTAGAAATGAACAATGAGATGATTCTCCTGCATCAGGATGTGTCTGTAAAACGGCATCGCGTTTGTACTGCAGCTCAGGATTAACTAGGCAGCTGGGTTATTCACAGAGATTGTCTTTCCTTCGTACAAATGGAACAATATATATCTGAGGAAAGAAGAAAAAACGACGTTGAGCCGACAAAAGCAGAATTAATTCAGTCCAGCGTTGGTGGGGGAAACCCACTGGGGAAGAAATTCAAATCAACAAAATTACTGAACGAGATAGAGCTACTGTCTGATATGGAACCGGCAGAGAAAGGAAAAACAAAAGAGAGGCAGAGGCAGAAGGCCAAGGAGAAGGAGAAAGATACTGTATGTGTGGAGAAAGAGAAAGAGCACCAGCTGATGCTCTGCAAGTTCTACAGGTGATTCATTTACACATTTATCGGATGATATTGCACACAGCAAAATGAGATTTCAAAAAAGGCTCGTGGAGCAACGGTGTGTTGCAAAGAAATGTGGCAGAGGTAGAGCTGTCCTTCAGTAAGAAGACGTATAGGATGTTTTATTGTTTCCACTAAATATTTTTGCAGGATCTGTGTTGAACTGTTCTTCACATGTTGGATTTAACAACTCATTTACCCTGAAGCAGGATGATGGTGCAGTTCTGTCTCCTAGGACTGTCAGAATCAACCTGCTAACTGGAAAAAAAAAAGAAAAAATGATCTAAATTGATTGATTGATCGATCGCAGAAAGCCTCTGCTGGACTAGCTTGTCTTGACCATCATGTCTCACTGCTGCCGTTGATGGATGGCGTTGCTGCCACCCTCTGGTTGTGTTTTCTATGCGTACATGTTTACACTCAGAAACGTCCGGGGTGGTTAGAGCTTTCACCACGTATCAAGAAGATCATCAGTTTGATCTGTTGTTGGACTGTGTCTGTTACTGTGTGTGTCTGTTACTGTGTGTGTCTGTTACTGTGTGTTCACTGGTTTTCTCTCACAGTTCAGTAACATACTGGACCAGGTCCGTTGTTCACTCTGAATTGACCAGAGGTCAAAATAAAAAGTGCAAATGGTTGTTTACCCCCCCCCCAGGGTGAAGCCCGCCCTCGCTCTGCTGTGATTGGCTCAGAACCCTGTATAAGATTTAGTGGTAAAATATGAGGGGATGACAGACGTTCCATCAACTCTTTATAACCTGTGACACTGATATAGAAGTTAATTATTTTTTAATGTTGTGAAATGTTTCCAACTCCATTAGTTAAAACAACCAGATCATCTGTTTGTTGACGTCTGCTCTGTAAAATTGAACCAAAGCCTTTTAGTTAGATTTTTTTTTTTTTTAATTAATCTCCTCCTCCTCCTCCTCCTCAGGTTGAACGAACCTAAGATGTCTGAAGCAGAGCGGCAGTTCCTAGAAGGCGAGCGCGCCGACCGCAGCCTGTTCGTCCAGGAGCTTCTTCTGTCCACGCTGATGCGCGAAGAGAGCTCCTCCTCCGACGAGGAAGAGCGCAGGGACTTCGCCGACTTCGGAGCCATGGGCTGCGTGGATATCATGCCTTTAGATGTGGCGTTGGAGAACCTCCAGCTCAGAGAGAGCAGCTCCACGAGGAAGGAGCCTCCGCCGCCTCCTCTTTGATGTCCGAGCATCAAGCAGACTGTGTCCACTCTGCTGCAACTGTCAGTGATGGGCAGCGAGCAGCGGCGGTTCCCTCACACAAATCTTTCTCTCTCTCTTTCTCTCTCTCTCTCTCTCTCTCTCCATCACCCACCCTATCTCTCTGTCCTCCCCCCTCCTCCTCCTCGTCCTCCTCCTCCTCCTCCTCCTGCTCCTTCTCTCCTTCTATTTTTCTGAGTTTGTTTTTGGTGATTGTAATTTCAGGCCTGTCACCATTTTTGTTACAATGTAAACAAGAATAAATGAGAGCAAGTGGGATAAATGTACGAGTGAGCAATAGCAACCGAGTGTGTGAGCGAGAGGAGACAAATATATAAATATTATATATATTAAAAACAAAATATATATATATATGAAGTTGATAATCAAACCACCTAACGTTTCTTTTCTCTGTCAGGTAAATGTTACAGGCAGCTGTGGCAGACCTTTGCTTCCTGTGACATGCAAACAGCTCTCCATTATTAAAAAAAAAAAAAAAACAGAAGTCCACATTCAAAGTCAAGAGAGCGTAGGCTCCTCTGATCAAGCTGCTGTGTGTGTTAATGACTATTAATAAATAAAAAGTGCTTGGATGGGTTACCATAACTACTGCATGCAGTTATTTGCAGCGTGCATGACATTTAATGACCTTGTCATTAAAAACATTTTGTTTAAGTATCCCAAAGGTTTCAACTGTTTTTAAATGCTTACTACGAACGTGGAAAAAGGCGTCCGTTCACAGCGGTGAGCAGAAATTTAACTCCAAACAGTGGACTGTTTGTTTTTTTTCCTTTGAACGAGTCTGTATTTAATGAAGAAATCGCACCGAATCGGACCTTGCAGTAGAGCCATTATTGCCTACTGCAGTGTGTGTGTGTGTGTGTGTGTGTGAGAGAGAGAGAGAGTGTGTGTGTGACCGAGTGAGCTCCAGATTTGCCTTTTCTCTGTGACGAATGTCTGAAAATGTCGAAGGCTGCTGCGAACGACGACTACATGCATTAGAAGAAGAAGAAAAAAAAAAACGAGACCTTGCCTTTTGAAGTTTTCTTAGGTGTTAATATTTAGTGATAAGCTGTTTAGATGCCGTATACTTGATAATTTATAGATAAGTCTGGATGTCCATCTGTCCATTCTTCTTTCACACACTTCTCTCAACGTCAATCTGCTTGTGTACACTGTCCGACCCGGCCACGTGCCACGATGATTTCTCTTTGTTGGGTTGAGATGTTTTCATCTCGCGTTTGGTTTTTACAAAACATCCCTCTGTTTTCTGTTTTGTTTTGTTTTGTTTTTTTTCTTGGTTTGTTTGTTTCTTGGGTTTTTTTCTGCTAAAGTTAGCACTTTCTATTTATTCTGACTCTTCTGATATGAATCATGCCACCTTCATGCCTATACTTTTACCCTCTCTGTAAAATACAATGAGATGTATATTGAATTTGTGCGTTAACTTTCATAATGGTTCTGAGACATGGGCAGACATTTTTTTTAAAAGAGAAAAAAAAATGTAAATTTAGAATACAATAAATATAAACTGCACACAGCTTTTGATGAAACCAAGACACGGTCACAGTTTTTGCACTTTATTCTCGCTCTACATGTTTGCTCGGCCGCGGTCAGACCAACGATGGAACTTTGTTTCTCAAACACATTTCAACTGAAGTGACTTGATCAACCGTTTGATAGAAGTAGTGGATGTGTAAAATACTGCATAGTGTACAGTGAAGGTACTTCAAAACATTTTAAACAAAATACAGAAGTGGGTGATCGAACATGAGGTTGGAGGGTTAAAAAACAAATCAATTTAAAGAAAACTTTTTTTAAAAAGCCTCATTTGAGACTGATAAAAAAAATACTACAGATTCTTAGAAAGGGCATCTGAGGTCATTTAATCTTAATCCTAATTCCAATCTGAAATCTAGAAGGGCTGCAGCAGGAAATAACATTTTTTCGACTTACAGAAAGGGTGGTCTGATAGTTAAACAAAGGTTTTGTGGACGTTTTGGCACCAACAAGGAGAGGCTCTGTAATGGTTTAGAGCTGGATTTCAACCACATCAGTTTGGTACCTGTCTAAAACAAATGCTTCTTCCCTTTGTTTTTTTTGTTGATTTTTTTTCAATCTGTTCATATTTTGAAAAAGTACTAAGCTTTACCTTTTCTTTTTATAGGATCAGTACCAGGTTATAGTTTATAGCCCAGGGACACATTGGCATGAAAACAAGCCAGAGAGCCAAGAAAGACTTTTAAGGTGAGACGCAAAACAAAAAGTGTTGTTTTGGTTTGGTTTTTTTAAATACCAAATAGACTTTTAAGGTGAGACGCAAAACAAAATATGTTGTTTTGGTTTGTTTTTTTTAAGTTGTCGGTTCCATAGTGTAGCGGTTAGCACGCCTGCCTCGGAAGCAGAGAGCAGAGGGTCCTGGTTAGATTCCAAGAGGAACCACATGATTGGCGCTTGCTAGGGGCAAACTGTTAACAGCATATGTGTTGCTAACACAACAATTTCCCAAATATGGAATCAATATAGTACAAATGTATTTATTTTTATTTAGATGTATATTATTTAATTGAAATATTTAGGAAAAAAATTTCAATCCTTCAGTTAAACTGTTCCAAACTCAGCAATCCTTCAGTTAAACTGTTCCAAACCCAGTTTACTTTAAACAAACCTCCACAGTGACGGTTACAACGTATACTGCATGACAACAGGTGTTGTTTTTAAGATAAAACTCAATACGTCAGAGTTGCTCAACACACTGTTCCCAGATCAGTGAAGACAGTTGTTGCCACTGGTGGTTCCTGCGTGCCGAGGCAGCTGTCTTTGTCACTCCTCACAGGTTATTGTTAGAAACCAACAGGACTCACGGGGATTATCTCCCATGACACGTTAGGTTTGAGGAAGCCCACCCCCAGAGGGAGCTGTGACAGAATGTCAACTCGCACCTGAGGCGTTAATCCGTTTATGATCAAATGATCTGGTAGACGAAGGAACCGGTTGGACAACTTTAGATGGTATCAAGGAAAACCCAACGAAAGTAAACACAGAAAGTAGAACATTTATCATCTGTTGAAATGTTTGATCAAATTAAAATGATTGGACCAGAATGCAGTTGGTAATTTGGTCATGTGTACAAAACTGTTAAACAATTCAATGATACCTCTGTTCTGTGCAGCAGTTTGTACAGCGTTAGCCTAGCCTAGCTCCTCACTGCCTCCATGTAATGGATTTGGACACAATATTGATTTGTTAATAACCTACTAATGTTATTAACATTTTAAGGTAACTTTTAATTAGTTTTCCTGATTGTTTACTCTAGACTACTGCTACTACTGTTGAATTTGACCTCTGGTGAGGTCGGTATTTCGAGCTCCAAGACGTATTATGGATAATATCCAAATTTTGCGTCAGGTAAATGTTATGGATGAAGATTATTATTAGGATTAATGTTAGGGTACGAGGCTAGGTATGTTAGTCTATATCTATACAGTACCACACAGTAGGTGAATACTGCAGTATTTTTAAAAGTTTGTCACACTGGTGGTACTTTGAGATCCAAGTTTTTCTTTGGAGATGGTAGACGTTGTAACATTTGAACAACACTGGCCTAGAAAATCACTGAGAGTCATTGATGATCAGGATCAGTGTCAGCAAATACAGAGCTTAACTACAGGTTAAATAATACAAAAAAACAAAACAAAAAACCCTATTTAACTCCAGTCAGTAATATATTTGACATTAGACTGACCACTCTGAGTGACGGTGACACAGTCATATTGTAAGACATACCACCTTTATTAAATGCACAGTATCACAAGGAACATTTCCAATAATTGTGGATAAGCTACTCACATGATGCACAAAGCATTGAGTTGATTGATAGAACTGGCTGATTGAAGCAGGATTAAATCTGCCAGCAGAGCAGGTTACACTCACACACACACACACGGTCACACACTTGCATACAGATGCATGTGCAAATGCACACGCTTCACCTTACACACACACACATTCCTTGTATTCACATAGTAAGTAAAATCCCCATTATCTGCACAGGAAACCAAATATTTACACACAAAAAAAATTCCTTCCCAGTAACCCCCACCCCCCCCCTCTCACCCTTTCCCTATAGCAGATAGATTACATTCAAAAAAAGCCCCCCCGCCCCCACCCTTCTAGGTTACATTCAAAATAATATACTATTCATGATGCAAAGTCACAGTTATTCATCTGAAAGAGGATCAAAATAGGCTACAGTCAGTCAGAGGCGCAGAGGTCAGGGGTCGACGTCTGACCCCCCCGCACGTCTGCTCGGACACTCGTCATCCAGGGAGCGATCATGGATCCTGTGAGTCCATAGTCTTCCTGCAGATAGGCCTCTGCTCAGTAGGCTCCCCATCACAGTGGAGAGGAAAGTGATCATTTCAAATTTTTCTTTTTCTTTTGTTTTTTTTTTAATTTTTTTAAATTTTATTTTCTTCTTCTTCTTCTTCTTCTCCAGAGGAAAAAAACACATTGTTTTAAAGAAAGAAAGTCCTCTGAAGATTAAAAAGTTGCCCAAAAGGAGGATTGTATTCTCACTGGTATCATGAACAAGCACAAAGAAATTGTACCATGTAGCACAAAGGAAATCCTATTTACACTTGGTTTGTATTGCCAGTGGCCCATAACACGTCGTCTCCAAGAGATGTCACAGTTTCTCACGTGATACCTGCTCGAAACACATTACACAATTAAACATATCCTACTTTTCATATAGACAGATATCGGCACCGTCCAGGCTGGACAGTGGTTTATGTACAACAGCAGACGTGGGATCGTTGGGGGAAAAAAAAAAAAAAAATCCTCCCCTCAGCAGGACGGAGATGCTGCTCCACAAATACTTGGTTCATTATGAAGTGCAGCTCAGAGACTGTAGGCAGGTCTGGGTCTGGGGTTCAATTACTAGACAAAGTGCACTTTACATTATGTTGTTGTTATACTTGAAGTTCACCATAGCTTTGAGAAGGGGCGCCAGTCTCTTAAGACTAGTAAAACTGGATAAATCAAATATTTCATTTTTTACAGTGCACTAAAAAAAAGAATCTGTTTCTCTAATTACTTCCTGTATTTTGTAAATATTTGTCCACTACTGCCCAGAGTAAGAATCTTTATCAGACACCATATCGCTGAAAATAAATACATAAATAAATAAAGTCCTCCTGAGACACTGAAAGACCAATCAGAACCCTGAAACTGACCCTTTAACTGCCCACTGTTGGTCCACCGTGTTGAGGACAGACCTGAACTCCAAATGTAAATGAATGAAACCCACAGCAGACAGGTTGGTGACTCCTGGTGCAGATCAAACCACAGCAACGTTGTTTTTTGTCATCAAAGCATGAACAACTCACACACACACACACACACACACACATTCACAGACAGATATGGGCCACCAAACAACAGACACGGCATTGCTGGTGAGGAAACAATAAATACGTAGAAAAACAACCTGTGCTGGTCTCTCCCCTCCCTCACTCCCCCCTACGTAGAAAAACAACCTGTGCTGGTCTCCCCCCTCCCACCTCACTCCCCCCTCACCATCATGTCCTCCTGCTCTGTGCTTTAGATACAACTCAGGAAAAGTTTACAAAAGCAGCGCTGAAGAAAATGTCCGTACAGTTTTTTAGGCTTTCTAAAACATGAATATTAACAGAGATGAAGACGAATTGTTTGGTGACAGAGGGTGACGGGTTCAAATCCCTCGGTTAATTCTGTGATATAAGATTTAGTGCATGGAGGAGATGGAGACGAGGGGGGTTGACGCGTGTGAATGTGACGCTGAGATTTTCACCATGAGCGACCACAATGGACAGGATTAGAAATGAGCCAATCAGAGCTGAGCATTTAACTAAACTGAAGTTTAACATGAGTTGAACGTGAGTGGATAAAGTGATGGGCGCAACGAGTGGTGGTATCGGTATATTGATACTGGATGTATTGGTACTAGTACGTATTGAGTATATCGCTTACTCTCGTAAAGTATCGATACTGAATAATAATAAAAAAGTAACTGACTACACCAGATATTTGATACTTGATTTTCAGAATTTTAAACTTTATGATCAGGAAATTGATCCAAGATATGAAAAAAAATCTTTGTTCCTGAATGCTAGCAATGAAACTATTCAGGTTACACTGTGTAAAATCATGTTATTATGTAATTCAGGACTAATATGTAATGGGAAATACATATCAAAGTTGGTCAGTATTTGAAATGTGTTTTACTGGGGTAAGAAAAATGCCAAAAACGTCATCGATATAGTATCAAATCAAAACAGATGTGGTATTACCCATCACTACTGTGTATACTACTACTGTGGAGTTCAGGAGGAAACATGGAGATGGTGTGAGAGGTTCCACTGTGGTGACCTCAGATCTACCCGCTAAAGGACAGAGAGAAGTTTCCAGACGATCGTGAGCATGTCGTAATGTTCCGAATATTTTTTTTATAAATGTGTATCAGAGGAAAAAGCTTTAGCTCCGACTTTAAACATGTCGTTCCTGCAGGATGTAATTCCCTGTGAGACACGGCTGAGAGAGGACACATTAGCTCTGTTTAACCGTCGCTTACGCTGCTAACGTCGTCACTGTTGAATGGCCTCACGTGTCGTATGGACGTGTGCAGAAGAACCTAAAGATTTAAGGCGAAACTCAACGGGACTAGTGCGAGGGCGAGATCATTTACAGGAACATTTACAGCTAGTACTGTACAGAGACGCACCCACACGTTAGCCACATTAGCTTCTGTCCTCCTCTCCATCCAACACACACAGACAAACTCACGAGGCCACAGCTCGCACACACATGCACGCGAAGCACAAACGCAGACGCCGCCGCGTCAGCCCAGGATGTCCAGGTAGACGGGCGAGGCCTTGGCCAGGCTCTGGAGCATGCTGTGGATCTCCTTGATGTTCAGCCTCATGTAGGGCTCCCTCTGCCAGCAGCCCAGCATCAGATCATAGACCTCTTTAGGGCAGGTGCGGGGTCGCTGTAGTACATGACCCTGGGTAATGCAATCGATCACCTGCAGGAGGCGAGGGAGAGACGGGAGGCAGATGTCAGACTGTGGGAGTTCAAATGTTGTTCAGGTTTTTTCATTACTGCTCGAACATTGGATGATTCAACTCAAAGAAAATGACAGATAGTTATTGGCGGTTAAATGACTGATGATGGACACGTTGGTCAGCTAATAGAAACCAGAAAAGAAAGAAGAAGAGAAGCGACAGCCAATCAATGCTGAAGTAAGAGCTGTGTGCGTTGGCTAGAAGGCGGGACTTCTTAAGGTTAGATCCAATCGCAATAAATGGGAGTCTGCTAGTTGAATCAACAGAAGAAGAATCATCTGGTCAGTCTGTAAAACAGTGTGACCAGAACATGTGGTCCATCCGTTCTGTCTGATTGGACAGACAGTCATGTCCATTTGTCTGTCCTATCAGATCCATGGACATGACTGCCTGGTTGGACAGACACTGTAGTTTGTTTAGTAAGTTCCAGGACTGATTTTTTTTTCTCATTTGTTAATAAAAGACCAAAGGTTTTAAATGACTCTCCACATTTCTGTTTTTGAACTGAAAATAAACAGAACTCTGAGGTTCAAAATTTAAATCTCACCAATTAACAACAAAATGTATTGAAATCTCCGTGACAAAAAAAAAAGACAACTTTGTGCTTGATATTTGACGTCTCCGTCATCGTCTTAGTTTCAGTTTCTGTCCGTGCTCAGACTCTGACCTCGTTGTTGGAGACCTGGTACCAGGGCTGTTTGCCGTAGGTGAAGATCTCCCACAGCACCACTCCCAGGCTCCACACGTCACTCTCTGTGGTGAACCGCCGGTACATGATGCTCTCTGGAGGCATCCAGCGGATGGGCAGCATCGTGTGACCGCCCACCTGCAGAGAGTGGGGGAGGGAGAGAGAGAGAAGTAGAGAGAAGAAAGGGATTTTCTTTTTATCTAAAGTAACCAATGCCTTTCGTCTAAACCAGGCGTGGCCAAACTTTTTGAGTCGCAGGCCACAATTGTCCTAAAATTGAACGGGGGGGCGGGTCAGGAGAAGACCGATGGAGCGTTCGTGTAAACTAAGATAAATGACATGTAAAAGTCATGCATAAAGGCTAAAATGGTAAAATGCTTTTATTATTCTCTACACTATCTAATGGGGAAATGTGGGTATTGCAGGGAAAGGCAGAAGTATAATGACAATGATATAATTTGGAAAAGTTTGGCAGCTGGATTAAAAAGCTGAATGGGCCGCATCTGGCCCCCGGGCCTTAGTTTGCACATGCCTGGTCTAAATAGAGAAATACACCTTAAAATCAACAATTGGGTCAAAGAGACTGAAAAATATTCTGGAATATTTCATGTAATCTGTGTACGTTAGCCTGCAGCTGTCAACCTCCAGGAAACCTGGGGCGTCTTGTGTCATTATTTTGTAATATAAAACACGGTGTATAATGTTTGACCATAATAAAGTCAATATCGCACAGAAAGAGCTCAAAAAAGAAAGAGATGAAAAAAATATTTTTATATAAACAAAAACTCTGTAATTTAAAAAGTGTTATGTATTCCAATGTGATGTCATCATTATTCACCACAAACCTGATCGAACATGTGAGCCAATCAGCATCAGGAACAGACAGCAGACAGTGACGTGGACGTTCACTCATGTGTTAGTGATGCAGATAAACGATTCGTGTCTCGTTCATTTTCTGATTTAACTGTATGCCTTTTATGTCCGTTATCCACTTCGGCCAGCAGAGGGCACTGCATGACTCAAGCTGAGACACGGAGCCTAGTGTAGCGTAAATTCAACTGCAACGAGGTTTAATTTCCCCACAACCTGCAGCGGATCATAACATGCGCCGTAAAACAGCAGCGTGTTCCACAACCTTTTAATATGAGGACGTTTTAATATTAGTGCGGCTCTGAGAGGCACATTAACTGTTGGGACACAGAAGTCTGACCGAGCGTTTTCACACTGCTGCCCCTCCTTATTATGGAAATCACCATTTTATGCAGATTGTAGTATTTGCATTTAAATTGAACTAAGCAGATAAAGTAGCTCGGGTATTTATTTTCTGCAGCTACGAAGCTCTTTCATTGAGTATGTATATATACACATATATATTTATATGTATATATATATATATGTTAACATATATACATATATATTTGTGTGTTCGTGTGTGTGTCTTTTTTAAAAAAAAATACTGTTGTTCTCTTGGGGACATTCTGCTAGTACAGAGAAGATGTAGTTAAAAATTAGAGATGGATTAGAGCAGGCATGGGCAAACTACGGGCTGGGGCCCAGATGTGGCCTTTTGGCTTTTTAATCTGGCCCGCCAAACTTGTCCAAATTATATAATATTTATTTGTATTATTATTTTACTTCGGCCTTTTCCCTTCAATGTTAGCATTTCCCCACTAAATAATACAGAAAAGTCTAAAAGCATTTTGGCCTTTTAGCCTTTTTGTATGACTACATGTAATTTATCTTAGTTCATATGAATGCTCCATCTATCTGCTCCTAATCCCGGTCCCCCTGTTCAATTTTAGGACCCATTGTGGCCCGCGTGTCAAAAGGCTTGGGGTTGCGAACCCAATGTGAAGTCACCTGAGATTTAAATGGGGTCGCCCGGAATGTATAATAATTGATAAAAACGTTTTCCAACTAATTATTTTTTTAACAACTGTATTCTTTCTCTTTCATGAATATAAATGAAGTTCAAATAAAGTTCAGCACAAAAAAAATATCTGAGCTGGTGCTGAAAAATAAGTATCACTTTGTGTACTAATCTGGCTACTCATCATAACATGATAAAAGTAAAAGTATGATGTCATGACGTATCTGATTAACGTAGAGTCAAAGAAGTGATTTAAAAAGATGAAAGTGTAAAGTGTAGTATAAACATGGTACTCACTCTGTAATAGTCCGAGCTGTAAACGTCTCTGGACATGCCAAAGTCTCCTATCTTGACCGTCAGGTTGTCTCCCACTAAGCAGTTTCTGGTGGCCAAGTCTCTGTGGACAAAGTGCTGGGAGCCCAGGTAGACCATTCCAGCAGCAATCTGTTGGGCAATGTGTAGCATCTGTGACTGGGTCAACTCCACCAGGATACTGTGTTGACCGTCTGCCATTAGCACAGCATCAGGACCATGTGACCTGCACGGAGAAACATGAGTTCAGTGAAGATAAAACACCCTCTGTAACAATCGAATGATTTTAGGTAAAAACAGGTTTTCTCATGAGAACGTCTCATTCATTTAATATTCTAATCTGTGGGGTTCAACGTCGTGTTCTTGCTGTGGCCCATTTGTAATGGAACGTTCCAGAAAACTAGCACAATTTCAAATTTCAGATCGAGAAGAGTGTAGCGCAATCCCACCTTAGTTCTAAAGTTCCAACAGCAGCCATAGAACCACTCAGTGTTGTTAGGGAAATAAATGATAAGTGAATTAAATAAATGTTTTTTAAATAAATATTTAAATAAAAACTATACATAAACACCATAAAATTCATTCATTTCACACAGCGTAATATCAAGGTTAGCTTAGTGCATAAAGACGAGTTAGCTTAGCAAATACAGTGAAGCTTTTTAGATAGGTATGTTATCTAGATAAACATTTGTGTCATTTCAAAGTAAAATTCAAACATAATCGTACCAATCTTACTGTAAATCCTACCAAGTCAGACGTTTTAATTTTAAAATGTGTCTAATTTTAATAACAGGAACATGTTATTTACGTCTCTCAGGAGTCTACGTCAGCTTTAGAGTTTTATATCTCTTTCAATTTGCGATCTGTCGCGTGTTTTTAATCAGGCTTTCAATCGAAAAAATTAAGCATTTAGAATTCAGAAGTAAACCTTTTTTTTGATTTTTTGAAGCATTTAGAATTCAGAAGTAAACCTTGTTAAAATTATTGAAACTTTGCGGCAAGTTTTGATCTGGACCACAGCAGAGTAGCAGGTTGTGAGCTGCTGTGAAGGACATTCCCTGGATTCTACAAGAAAGCAATTCTTCTTAAAATAAATGATGTTGTCATACATTGTTTTTTAATTGTCTTAAAACTTTTTGACCATATACCTGCCCGTATATCAGTGCGGTTATTGGCAGATGCCTCGTACCTGAGAAACTTGTTGAGGTCGCCGTGCTTCATGTACTCGAACACCATAATGAACGGGTCGCTGTCGACACACACGCCGTAGAAGGTGACGATGTGTTGGTGCTGGAGGTTGGTGAGGAGCTCCGCCTCTCTGTAGAAGTCAGCTCGGCCGCTCTCGCTGGCCTCCTTCAGAGTCTGAAACCAAAGACAAAGACAAAGTCGAACGTTAAGGAGCTCCATCTAAACGCAGCCAGTCATATTGATTTCTCTGGGGGTGGGAGGGGGCAGCTTCCTGGACGGTACCTTGACTGCCACATGTATCTTCTCTTGGTCCGGTGTCAGGTTGTAGCACTCAGCAAGAAAGACCTTCCCGAAGGCTCCCTCTCCCAGCTCCCGCTTCAGGACGATGTTGTGCCTCTTGATGTGTTGGACGACTGCAGGGAACCAGAACCAGACACGGACACAGTCACACCGACACTGTTAGGACAAAGACCTTGGGTCTTCAACTGCAGTCTGAGGAACACTGGACTGTTGTTGTTGACCGAGGTAACTCCCGTATTAGTGGATACAGTATCCGATCCCGTTAAAGTGCAGCAAATATACACGAGATTCTCATTTTGTTGACATTCAGAGGGTGATGAGAGTGTGTCCATTTTGCGTGTTTGCTAAACTGACACACGTTGTCGTGTGCCCAGCGTAGCATTTGCGTAGGTTTGCACCCAAATGAGCTAATTCACTTTGCATTGTGTTTTGCTGTATAGCAAAAACCACACTCAGCTCCAGTGTGAAAATGGTACAGTGGTCTTTATAAATGTTCTCCTTCTGTGTTTGTCTCATGGTTCTCTGACTCATCCTCAAAGATTATCATTAGGTTAATGGGACACTTTTAATTAACGAGTGTGAGTGAATGAATGTTTGTCTTTACATGTGACCCTATGATGGACTTTGAGTTTTCATTTGTTTCTGACCAACAGTTTGACCAATACAGTGTCATCTAAACCTTATATCAATTTTACAAATTATCACCAAAACAGCAGTAAATCCATGTGGAAGTTTATAAATCTCCTTGTCCATGTGATCATATTACAAAATTGACATTGTGTTAAATTGAAGAAGACCAGAAACTAGTAACTGAGACCATTCCCTCCACAGGGAAAGGTTTATTGATGGTAAACATTGACTAAGTATCTTCCTTATTTTCCCACAGGCGTCTATTAATACGCAGCTACTTCCGAAACCACTGCGCTTTTCCAACCCGGTGGCTTTGGTCATTTTTTTTTTCTTTCGGGTGATCATCATTACTCTAAAAATATAAGGATTTTAAATAGCTCATGGATTAGGAGCAAATCTGTTACAGTAGTAAAAAATCCATACGTTTGGAATCAGCAAAATGTTATTATTTTTTGCTTGATAAATTATTAAAGCTAAGATCAAAAATAGTAGCGATTGTTTTTCAATCAATGCCAAATGGCAAAAAAAAAAAAAAAAAGAATAAAAATGTAGGTTCAACCCGCGGCTCTGGGCCATTATCAGACAGGCTTGAGTTTCTGAACATTATATTTGTACGTCCGCTACCCTGCTTCTCTCCTGGAGCAGGAGTCGCTAACACAATGCAGCCGGATGTTGACAATAAATCTGGCGTCCAGCAGTGATCCGCGCATGGATTTATCAGAAAAGGTCAGAGTTACCGGGCATTTGTTGAGGGAGGTGGTAACTCACGGGTGTTGGATTCCAGAATGCTGCCTATGTTACGGAAGTACTGCGGGTTCTCAATGACAGGAATCTTTGTCATCCCAATGATCACTGCGTCTGGACCCATCTCAGAGGACGACGGGGTGTTGTTGCCATTGGAGACGTGATGAAGAGGGCTGGCGGAGTCATCATCATTGCTGATGACCGAGGAGGAGCCTAGGGAAGAAAGTGAGAAGGAGGAGGATGTGGGAAGGAAAGGAAAAACAAGACAAGGCAGGAAGAGGTGAGGGAACAAGTGAAGGGTGATGTCAAGAAGGAGGAGCAGGTTCCCGGTTGGAGGCAGAAATGAGATTGCGTGCCTGTATAATAACATAAAGTGTATAATTTGATCGAAGGAGTAATTGTGTAATGAGGAAAAGATAGCAGCTGATAATGACAAATGTCAAGCTGAGTTAACTTTAAAGCATGACTTCAGCCCAAAGTGGAGAAAACATTCCTATAGTGATATTTACACCGGAGCAATGCATGCTGGGGAAAAGGCAATTTAAAACTTGATTTTCATTCATTAGTGTCGTCTCTATGGCCCCTCTCAGGGGTTATGTGACCTACATTTCATCGTCTTTAGAGGTTTTTTTTAGTACGGTTGATTACTGATTATACATTTATACATTATACATTACCAGAGTCTGAATGGCTTGATCTGATACTCACGTTAGGCCCTGGTCCAAAAAAAAAAAAAAAAATACAACCCGTCCGATCTGATACCTAAGCTCAAATACTCATCTTAACTTTGGGTGACAATATCCACTCAGCAACGGCCAGCAATTGGTATCGGACATGAAAGAGTCGTAGTAGAAACCCTAGTAAACATGTTGTGTTGCATTAACATTGTTTAGCTGTAGTACTTAACACTTCATACACTGCAGTATTACTCTTTATTACTTTTTGGTTTCTTGGTTCTTCACCATGAAGCCCGCTCTGACCCAAAACCTTTCTAAACAGTATCATGGATTCAGTTTATACAAAAGCCGAACTTTGGCCTGAAATTCAACACCATAAACACCATCTTACCTTTGATACCAAACTTTGAATTTCTTCCATATTTCAGGACGATAACCATTAGCACGCAGCCAGTCAAGGCAACTCCTGCGATTCCAACGACTACGTACACCTGGGAAGAAAGATGACAGGTTTAGTGTGTTATGTTGTTAAGGTTGTTGGCTCTAATCCAGTGAAAGTTAAAGAGAAATCGGTGTAACCCCACCTTTTAAAAAAATAAATACCCAGAAATCTCTTTAGATAGATTAGACTGTGGAGGTCTGAAATGACTATAAAGAACTATCCATCCATCCATCCATCCATCCATCCATCCATCCATCCATCCATCCATTTTCATCCACTTATCCACTACCGGGTCACGGGGGCAGCAGTCTCTATGACCCCACCCAATCCACACCAATGACAGAGACACTGACCTCTGGGCCAAAGCGTCCATTGTCTCTGGGCCAAAGCGCCACTATAAAGAACTAGACTATAAAGAACTAAAAAAATGAAAATAATCGTGACATCTGAAATGGTAGTAGAATTCAATTTGGACCTTTTCTGTAGAGCACATCTGTTTTTCCAAAATAAAAGCCCAAATGCCATGCCAAAGAGCATTGAACCATCATAACACAACACTTACAGCAACACTGTCATCCAGAGGTGGTGAATCTATAAGCAAAAAAGGAATGAAAAAAATGAATAACAGTAATTAATTACAACAGCAGTGTATGCACAGACCACATACATACCAGTGGGATCTGGCAAGGAGGGCCATGAAGACGAACCAAAGAGAGAAAACAATAGACAGAGGATAAGGTTTCAGTTGTCAGAGTTTGTTTGGCTTCGATGGTTTGGTTAAATATAAAAGTTGTTACTCACAGTAAAAGATCGTAGGGTCGTCTGTTGGAAAGAGGAAAACAGACGTGAATAGGAATACGTTTTTTGCCCATTCATTGTTTTGTTACAGGAAAGAAAGACCATTGTCACCTGTTTCTGGTGGGTCGATGAACATGGCCGAGACAGTCTTCTCATCCCAGCCGTACTCATTCTTGGCCACCAGCCTGTACAGGCCGTTGTGAATGTGCGTAGGGTTGACCAGCTGTAGGCAGCCGTAGTCCACATTGTCCACGGACTTGTGGATCTTGGTGTGGATGTAGTCGTGTTCCTGGAGGGGCTTGTTTTCGTGGTACCACTGCAGCTCGGGCTTCGGGTTTCCCGTCACGCCAAAGGGAATGCACCAGTGGTGGTTCTGCTGTGGCTCCAGCAGCTGCTCGATGGTGGGGGCAACTGGTAGAAGAGAGAAAGAAGTAAATCAACGCCATGGAGCAACACCAGTAGGGAGAGTGACATTTATGGGGGATGAAGCAGGGCAAAAGAAAGTGGACCAATCAGCTGGCACTTGAAAGCCGACGTAAGGAACGAATGGATAGAAGAAGGGAGTGAGGAGAAATGTGGCACAGGAAGGAGAGTGATGAAGAGGAGACACGGAGAGTCAATAAGATTTAGTGAGAAACAGAAAGGAAAACTAACTGCATTCAGTGGAAACAACACAGAGTCTAATTAAAGTCACTTAAAAGATCATTTGAGAGGAAATGAGACAAACCTTCACAGTAAACATAATTTTAATGGATGTATGCCACACGGCCACACTTAATCATCATTAACGATCAATGATGGCAGGAGCAAAGCAAAAGGGCTCACAGAGAATATTCAGCTGGATAGTGGCCTCCGTCTGACCGACCATGTTCTCGGCGCTGCACACAATCACCCTGCCATTATCATAGGGAGACAGGCCGAAGAGGGTGAGGGTGCTCTTTGTTTCCTGCGGGTCGATCTGCAAACACACAGTCACGGTACAGGTTACACACAGGACAGAGCCTCGCTGTGGATTTGAGCTGAGACCAATCGTGTGTGTATATCGAAAAGTTCTAAAACAAATGTGTAGCATTTCCAAAATGTTTTTATACGTTTGTCCCAGCTTTTTCAAAGTGTTTTCAAACCTCAGAAATGATCGTTTGAAACCCTTAGAAGTTATTGAAACACGAGAAAATATTTCTTTTGTAACATACTGGATGTAAACCAGGCGAAATTATCAAAATGTTGCTCCAGCTTAAACTAAAGAATTTAAATGTGATTTGATTTAGTCTTTAGGAGGCAGCAAGAAAAAGCAGGTTCTGACCTGGTGAGGACGTCTCTGGTGGAAGCACCTCTTGCAAAAGTGTTTATACTTAAAATGAGGATATGTAGGAAAAAAACTCAGGTTGTCATACTCACAATCAAAGAAAGTTTTTATCTGTCTTAGAACTTTATTATCTTTCAGACAGTTGAAATGGCACTGAATATTGAAGAAAATAGGTTAAAAAAAATTTCACTTTTCTCCAATGATATTGGAGCTCATATGATTCAACCTTATAACTAGTTTTATTCAGTAATGAGTTTAATTTTTATGTATTTTACATGGCTTATTTTTGAAGATAGTATTGCGTGTGGAATGTATTTGGGGGAAAAAACAAATACTGACGATACTGGAGTGGAGACGCAGACAAACGTGATCAAAAACAGTTTCCTCGATGATAATAAAACTGGACATTTTTGAAGTTTAAATGGACAAATAAAAAAAAAAAAACCATGAATAATAAAAATGACCTTTGTGATTGGCTTGTTGACCGGTAACTGATGGACCAGGGTTGGATACAGGCTGTGGAGGAAGCACTCACCTTGTGGTGGGTGGAGAGTATATCCAGGTTCCACAGGATCTCAGGAGTCGGGGAGCCCGTGGCAGTGCACACGGCTTTAACATCACCTCCCTGCATCTTGGTCACAACCTTCGGTGTGACATCTACCATCGGAAACACTGTGAAAGAACAACAGGGAGAAGCCAGCTTAAACACCTGACCAGATACTTACTGCAGGGTTCAGATTTCATTACAACTCTCTTTTCTTTCCCCCGGAGACCATCAGCCCTCTGAGTGTCTGCTATCATGTTACACAGCTACTCTGCACTGCTTACTACATCAGGGTTTCACATTACCACAATCCAGTAGAGGGAAAGTGCCAAAGGTCATCATCTCTCCTCTGTCGTCGGTACATTTTAGCTCCTGACCGTCACCTTCTTCCTGTAGCCTTAGATTGATCCACAAGTTCTCACAAATACAATCCAGAGGATTTCCTGACAGCAGGAGTCTGAAAAAAAAAAAACCCCAACACGTCCATCGATGTTCAGAGTGAGAGTGGACGTTCTTCAAATGTGACCAGAACCGCCTGTGGTACTTACGGATGTGAGATGTTGAAGTTCTGAAAAGTTCGCCAAGACAATGTCGAGAGGTTGTTGTCTCTTAAATTTCTAAAAGGTAGCAGAAAGTATTCATTAATAATTGATTGAACAAAAATAAACCTCTAAGCAAGGTTACATCAATCCATTCATTTAATTATTCATTCATATGGCTTCTACCTCATCCCCCTGTTAAAGCGCTGGACTTTATTGCACATTTAATTCAGCGCAAGTAAAGAACCTTTATCAACCTAGTGTTAATACAACAGGTCGTGGAAAACCTCGGTTTTACCTCCTGCAGATTTTACTACAACTGCGTTAAATGCTCCCAGGGACACAAAGGAGGCGTGGAAGGTCAGACCACATAGGTTAGACAAAGAGGTCGACCTCATAAACTGCAATCACACACATATATGTCAGTGTGAAGCAGTGTTTGACAACCTTAGCCACCGCCCATATTTTAAATTAGAAAAATGTCCACCCCCAAACCGAAATGTCACAGTGTGTATGAAATATAATAACCTTGTAGTTAAGTATATGAAACTGGGCCTGTTTAGTTGAACGTTATACTGATATACTCACAGGAATTGAAGAAAGAGAGAAAAGATCTTTAACAGATCCAAGTCTCTGTGCAATCTTCTGTCTTTTATAGCCACCTGCTGTCATCTAGCGGACAGTACTTATTTGTTCTGTCTGTCACTTTTGCAAAGACAAGTTATCGCAGTAAATAATGTATTCTTTTTTTTGGCTGAGCTAAATGGTCTCCCGTGGCACACAAATGTGTTGGGAATCACTGGTGTATCCGTAGTCCTGGAGCGTGTCTGGTTCTTACACATATTGTAGTCTTGTATTGTTGAAAAATGCATCTGTTGATATGGATGTTAGTCTTGTCCTGGTCACTGTTCTGTTGGAAGAGGAAGAGCAAACGTTTTAACTCCTCGTAGAAGCGACTCGTGTATTTCCGTACCACACAAAAACCACAGAGTGAAGTACTTACAGGTTTCTGAGGTTGATGTAATACCGCAAACTGTTGTCGTTGATGTCAAAGAGTCTGTCCTGATTCGCAATGTATCTGTGTGAGGATACAGAGGAGGTCAGCGTTAGTGACCGGTCCATGAACATTCACTGTCAGAGGGTAATGAGTGCCAACTGTATTTGTTCATTTTAGGAGAAGTATTAAAAAAGGTTTCATTTCAAAGAGTCGTGCCCTGGTTACAGTGACCTTAATGACACGTATATCACAGATCCCTTTATGATATATATACACTCACAGTTACTGTATATACTATTTGTGGCACAGAGTAAACATGTAGTAGTGTTAGCCGTTATCTGTTGTCTATAAACGTCCTCCATACTCTACTATAAGTACTGACTTTTAACACCTAGAAAAAAGAAGGAACTTAGTAGGTTTTGACTTCACTCATACCTGAAAGAAGATTCCAGATATTTTGCTCATGATCCAGTAGTACAGTGAACCTTAGCTTTTGATTAAAATTAACTGAAGAATTTAGTTGTTGTGAAAAATGTTAAACATGTTTAAATACAGAAGAAATAAAAAATACTGGTGTGTATTTTCTTTAAGTATTACCTGACGACTTTTAGTACTTCAATTAATAGTTGTATTATTTTATGTTGATGCCATTGGAAGCAGTAGGCGTACACTTTATAATAAACAACAAATAGTTGCTATTAACCCCATGATGACCTCCTGACCTCCAACAACTGTGATCAAAATGACCTCACCTTGTTTTGATTGTTATTTAAAGTACAAAATATAAATGAACTCTACTTGTAGTCTTACTTTAGCGCAACTTGTTACTACAAAACAACTCCTAAAGATCCTGTTTACACTGAATATTACTTCAAATAGAAAATATTTTATTTTGGGGTCAGAATGACCACGGGATAAAACGTATAAATTTGAGGCTAAAACTCAAAATACCTGCAGGAATCTGTGCCATTTTTTCCAACAAATGGATAAAAACTCAAAGTTCCATGTAATGATATATTTCATGTTGACAAAGAAGTTTTTATTTTTGTTTCTGAACTGAAGTATCAGTGTATTCACAACGCAAACTCCTTAAACCTGTACAAAAATAAATGATACATTTTTGAACAAATTGACACCTATATGATAACAAAGGACACTGGGGTTTTTGGTGTATCCCACTACAGAGGAGTGTGGAGAACTCCTGTCTGTAGATCTGTTGTAATATAATTTGGATGTGTATTATAGTAACTGGACCTCACAGCTTCAGACAAAGTGGAGGAGGGCGTACAGGGGGGTGAGGTGGGGGAGTAAACACCGGTGGACGGGCAGCTGTGTCATCTGCAGACTCAGTCGTGTCCCCCTCAGAAAAACTCAGACAGTAGATGTTAGTGTGTCTGGGCAGGGTCGCACATCGGGGCCTACACACTGACGCAGACGACGCTCCGGCAGCCGTGCACGCTGAGTCTAAAACGGGTGTTACATCTGCCAACAAGGTGGTCTTTTTTTTTTTTCACAACACCGAGTCCATTTCCCCGTCACACCGCCCTGATGATGAGGCTGCTGGGGGGCCTGGACATTTTCACACCATCACTACCTGCTTCGTTCAGGAGTTGTTTTTGTTAAAAAAAAAAAAGAAACGAAACGAAACACCGACTAATCCAAACACGCCTGACGCACGCTTTCACCACCGTTACGCACGCACGTACAAACACACACACACACACACGATGTAACAAATTCATAGCTTATATGTGGATAAAATATCTTTCGTGTGTTTTGACATGAACACAGATCTTCACTGATCTTTAACTGTGAGGAGAAACGCAGTTAGTTCTGATGTGGATGTCATCACGGGTAACGATGATAGTGTTAGTGTCATTATTGTTGTCAATCATAAAACAAATTGTACTAATACTACTAACAGTACCGGGTTTTCTGTCTATTTACGACCTACCGAGGGGAGACCTCTACACATTGCATCCTAATAAGTTGTGAAGCCGTGGGCACGATCGTCCTTAATGCACTTACATCTCGGTGATGTTTTCCATGTCATCCAGCGTGAGCAGGGGGAAATCCTCGATCCCTGGTACAGAATCAATACAAACAATCCTTGAGATGCTGCAAGTGCAGGATGCGGGGCAAGCGTCGCTGAATCTCCACAGCCCCATCACCAAAACCAAAAACAATCCAAGACGAGCCATGCCATAATTCCCCGCGCTGGAGTCCATGGCAAGGTCCAATGGTGTCCCCACCGAATCCCCCCAAAATCAGAATCTGCTCAGGTTGCACTACTGTGTGAGGCTGTGTTCCCTGGTCAAGGTAATCCGCAGAGGGGAGAGGAGGGGAGAGGAGGAGGAGGAGGAGGAGGAGGGGGGGGGATAAAGAAACGAGACAGCGCCGTCGGTGAGGAATGCGCAGAGAAACACGGTTCTAATATGAAGAAGCCACGGACTGGCCTTGCTGTCTCCGCAGAGCTACTGCATATCGATGCCGTGGAGGAGAAGCAAAGGTGTCAAGTGCTCCGTCCTGCTCCTCCTGCTCCTCCTGCGGCTGTCTCACTCCCTGTCTCGCCTCTTTCTCTTTCTCTCTCTCTCTCTCTCTCTCTCTCTCTCTCTCACTCTCTCCCTCTCTCACACACATACACTCTCTCTATCCCTGCCTTATTAAAACAAATATGAGGTGTTCCAGATGTGCGCGGATCAATAGTCAAAGGCCCCGCACACGCACAAGTGTCCGCTCCTGAGTGCGGGGATGTGATGGAGAGGAAAATAGCAGAGAGGGAGGCTGCACACTGGAGTGGGGATGCGTGGGGATGCTGCGTGTGTGAGGGAGAAAGGCAAGGCAAGGCAAGGCAAGGCTACCTGCACCCGTCTATCGATTATGGACGTGGACGAGCGCGTCTCCCCACGCAAGAACCCAGCCCTGGGAGCGCAAGGTTAAGGCGACAGCGGCGATAAAGACAAAGACAAGTTTGATTAAAAAAAATAACAATTAGATTTTTTTTTTTTTTTTATGTTCTCTCAGATTTACTTGACATCCGTTTTACCAAACTGGAAAAACAAAAACAAAACAAAAAAAAAACCCGGCTGCTGTGCTGATTAAAGGCTGCAGGAAAAAGTGTCGAACTGTGGGTCAGATGGGTTCTGTTTGCAGTGGACACGACCGTGGAACGGATGGAACTCGTGTATTGTATTTGGAAACATACGCACGCAATCGCGCGCGCGCACACACAGCCTCTCTCTCTCTCTCTCTCTCTCTCTCTCTCTCACACACACACACACACACACCATATTAGGCCTATAGTGTGACGTACGCTTGACGCACAAGACGGGTGCATCTATGAAAAATAATGACCTATACTATGTCTGCGAGCTTCGAATAAATGGGCCTCACTTCCATCACTGATCGGTGCACCACGGGGGAGCGAGCGGGAGGGAGGGAGGGAGGGGTGTGTGCTTACTTGTATAATATGTTTTATTTTCAAGAACATTTTAAGAGAAGTATTTTTCATTAATGTAGCCACAGTATTCTGTATTTTCCTTACTTTCCTTTTTAAAGCATTTGTTAGAGATTCCTTTCCCTTACTTTCCTTTTTAAAGCATTTGTTGTAGATTCCTTTAATCGTATCTTTGTGTATTATTGGTAGTATTATCAACGGAGCATTTTTGTTCACATACTGCTTTTATTCAAACTTATGTAAGATCGTGTTGCATTTGCATTTTTCTTGGGAAAACAACTGTAAATTCTTTTCACAAACTGCATAAATGTCAATGTCAGAATGCCTACCCCTTCATTTGTTACAGCACAAGTAAATGCGTCTTAAAGTGCTTGAAATTTGAACTAGATTAGATTAGATTACATTTGATTACATTACATTAAACTTGATACCAAAATGGGGAAGTTGAGAATGACACAAAGAGAAGAAAAGAAAATAGCAATTATAAATCTGAGTAAAGTCGACAGTTCCCAAATAAATACAAAAAACACAGTAAAATTTAAAATATGAAATACTATATATTATTGAAGATATGTTCATGTACTGCATATAGGGTTTAGAATATTACACGTATATGTTTAAAAGTAAGGATTAATACCTAAGTGCACTTGCCTTAACTTCATTTTTGACAAAGCCTTATTATTATTATTATTATTATTATTATTATTATTATTATTACTTATTGTGAAAAAACTCATGGCAAATGCAAAATAACTCATTTGATTTAATCAATTAGATCAAAATACGTGAGAGTGATGGAGGATAAACATAACAGTAAAAATGTTTGAAGTGTCAAAAACTGGAGGGGGCAGTATTATCAAGAAGTTTAAAGAGACACTATAGACACACTATACAGTAGAAAAGTGACAAGAGGCAAAAAAAAAAAAAAATGAAGAAACAGTCTAAAAATGGATGATCATGAGATAAAACAAAGACAATGTCTGGAAAATAAATTATTTCAGCAGAATAACAGGATCTTGGTAAAAAAAAAATAACTAGTTGATGGCAATAGTTGATGGCAAACTAAGACAAGGGGCAAATAATGAATGGTAATAACTGGACTCTTAGAACCTTGACTGTAAAACCACTGGATGTCTGTGAGGTGAAATGTGGACCAACACCACACAAACTCCTGGCCCAGTGAAGGGAAACTATGAAGGATTTAGCATCACGTACTGTAGTAGTATAGTTACAGTTGTGTTGAATATCCCACAGCTCTGTTTTCATGTCAATAGTATAATAGTTACAGTTGTGTTGAATATCCCACATGTCAATAGTATATAGTCTCCATTACTGTTCAAACATAGTGATCAAATTGAGATGACATGCTCTGATTTGAATAACATTAAATATACTATTCACACATACACACATACTGTATATATATATATACTGTATATACATATATTATAGATGCAAAAAATATATTTTTTAGATAATAATGCGATTGAATATTGGCCTGTATGTAGGTCTATGAAGTGACATTAGCCACTAAAAACCTAAAATTTTTCATATTTTCTGATAGAAGTTAATAATAATAATAATAATAATTATTATTATTATTACATCTGGCACAATAATAATTATTATTATTATTACTAAAATCACCATTATCCTCATTATTATTACTACTATTATAATTATAGATTTTATTATATCTCATTAATTTCAACTCCTATTGTTTTACAGTAAAAAAAATTACCTTAAAAGTTGTTATTTTGATGTGTTTGGACAGAGATGAGAGCAGCCATGTTGACCAGTGGATTCCTAAAAATTACTAATAATAGGGAGGAACATCAGCGAGGAGAGGACATGATCTGTGACAGCCTGGATGGTTAGCGTCGCTATGGTGACCTGCTTTTTTACAAAAAAGCGGACATTGTCAAGTGTTGCTATGGTTGCAGATGAAAATATGTACGCAGGATTTTTTTTTTTTAATTTTTTATGAGGAAACATCAAGAACTGAATTATATCTGTCTCCATGGTAACATCACAGTGGAGGAGAGGGAAGAGAGCTCTTTATTTTGCACTAGATCCTTGCTTCTCGTGGAGCACAGTAGCGCCATAGCAGGAGGGGAATGTTTGAAACAGAGTAGGGCTTATTAATTATGGACACATCCCAAACAAAAAGAGTGAGCGGCAGAGAGGAGATGACTTTTGATGAACATGTGTGATCTCATGGCTTTATTATTTCATCAGGTACAACAATGTCACTGTCTTGTGAAGGTGAATCTCTTCTGATTGTGAGTCTCATCTAACACCCCCCTCATCAACTCCCGATATTTAAAAAGGGTATTATAACATTTGTATAGTGTGATTTAAAAGTGTCAACTAAAATATTAAATGAATTAGGATGTTGTAATGGGACGTTATATAATTACCAAGTCAACTGGATTTTATTATTAACTTATTTACCAGAGGAATATCCAGGTATAAAAGACAAGGACAGAAACCACAGCTTAAAGTTCATTATCCTTAAGACAATTAAAGGTAGAATACAAAAAAGTGACCAAATGTTAATCTTGATAGTAGGCAAATTTGTTTTCTCCAACCAAACCTACAACATTCCCCTAGATTTCTTTCTTGATAGTAGGCAAATTTGTTTTCTCTAACCAAACCTACACAATCACAGCCTAGAAAGGGAAACTAGCTACTGCTGAAGTGTGGTCATCAAGACCCAAATAACCAGACCATCCACCATGAATGTCAACTGATTGTCTCTCAATCATCAATCGGTGTAAATAACCAGACCATCCACCATGAATGTCGACTGATTGTCTCTCACTCATCAATCGGACTGCTGTAATAAACACACAAACCAGTGGCTAAGACTAATATTTGCTAGTGAGTACAGGTATTATTGCATCTCCAGGTAATACCAGTGTATATTTTATGCCTGGAACTTTTTTTTTCTGTAAGCAACAATTAGGTTGAAGGTTTGACTGGAGGCCTTGTTTGTCATGGCACTAATGTGTCACTTGGCATGTTATTAACCCTAAGGTGTCAATCAGAACCAGCCACAGAGGGGCCACATTCTGTGTCCTCCTGAGGCCAGTCTTAAGCCCAGATGAATGGGATGGGTTGCCTGTGGCAAGACATCTGGCACAGAGATCTATGCCAGTTTATGCTGAGGAAACTCTTACAGAAGGAATCACCAAATGAGCCAAAAAAGGCATGTTTTATTTATTTATTTATTTATTTCAATTGAAACCCACATGTTTTTAGTTGCTAAAAATATTTAAAAAATTTGATTCTGAAAATATGTCCTGGTATCAGGTAATGTAATTTTGACAAACAGACCAGTTGTAGTAATGTCTTATTTGTGTTTGGGTTTTTTTAGGTTAAATATTTAGAGTTTGGTTTGTGCCCTTCCCCTTTTTTTACATTGATTTTGGTGCTTTTTGTGTATAATCCAAATTTTCTGTTTTCAATGGCCAACTTTTCAAGTGGCAGACTCATCTTGAACCTTGCGTAGAGTGATGCTGTTGTTCTTCAGGCCACTGATCTACATCCTTATATCATCACCAATTAATCGGTCTTAACTGTCTCAGTAATTAAAAATACACGGCTCTATTTCTGGCAAAAACAATTAAGAAAACACTTAAAATCAGTCTAATTATATTTATCAATTCGTCTTCTATTGTTTTCTTTGCTAACAAGCTCAATGGCATCTAGAACCAATCCTAAAGGACATCAGGGATTACTGGCCTTAAAGACCATCAGTCTATGTTAGTGTACGTAACAATTTACAGTAAAAATGGGTAAAATGCAGAGGTCACATTTCGTTGTGTGCAGCGGTGTGCCGTGTCACAATGACAAGTACTTCACTATATCATTTTGTTATTAGACAGGATTGGATGTAGACAGAAGAGGACTTGGACCACCCTGTGAAAATGTCCTGGTGTGCCAATGACATTATATGTCATCTTGTAGTCGACTTGGACCACCCTGTGAAAATGTCCTTGTAGTTCCCAAACAATTAAGTAAAAGCTTGATTTGTTAATTTTGAGTTTTCCTTTACACTGTGAACAAGTTTAGAGATCGACGGACTAAACCAATTAACTGGCCTTAAAGGTGGCGGGGAAGCTGCCTGTCAGCTTTTACTCGGGGCAACCACTCACCATGATGAGAGTGCGTTTGATTAACTGTACTTTCTGTTCTCCTATTCACATGAACTCGCTGCAGATTATCAGCGCTGGGTCTTAGCCCCGCCCGCGCGTACGGGGCTGGACAGTAAAAGATTTACACCCCTGTGTGACCGTGGAGCGAAACGGCGTTGCCACCCTCACGTTGTGTCTTCTATCCACACTGGAACCGTGTAAACATTTCGGGGCGAGACAAACCGCGGAGGACCGCAGTGACCGTGTCTTTACTGCAGGTCTGTTTTCTTTGTTTCTTTAGTTGAAAGTCACGTCAGTTGGTCTGGTACCTAGCAAATGGCTGACAGACGCAGCTGTCGCCGCTCGTATTGAACGTTCGGTGGTTCCGCAATATTTCTCCATAGTGAATGGACAACGTGTCAACAGAAGCTGGCTGCAACACAGTGGCTGACCGAGCTGTTAGCTTAGCAAAACAAAAACACAAAGTCACATTGCCCGTTCTACAGAGACCGTAGCTGACTTTCTTGACGAACCATTTTCTTCCCACCTCGAGAGAATTGCGCACTTTCATAATACCACGGTAACATATTAAATATCAAATTGAATCGTCAATTTAAAAAAAACACAGTGTGGCCTCAACCTGTTACAGCGCGTTATTAGCTTTGGTAAAAACAACAACTAGCGCGTTATTAGCTTTGGTAAAAAAAACAAACACCGAAATATTATTAGTATACTCTTCGTCACAGTGTGGAGTGAGTCTGAGTAAACTGAACGAGGCTACAGTTGGTCAGTTAACCAGAATACCTCTTAATTTAACTACGGCCTAATTGTAGAGATGCAGTTTGCACAAGCTCCGGTCAGTTTTGCATCAGCAGTGACATGTAATAAATAACTGACCTTCTTGAAGTAAGTTAAAATGGCACCTGACGTGACTGTAGTAAAATATGCATATATTTTGCCCGAATAACAAACCATGTGAAATAATACTCAGTAATTTACTCCCATTTTCATTTGCGAATGTTCTACAGCTTTATGTTGTTAAAGGAAAAGCGTGTCATGCTGTTTACTTTGTATTTACATCCAGCAACCATCTGCTCCCTGCAGAGCGGGCTATTTATCCCATTTATTTTTCCCCAGGAATCCCCCTCAGTGCTATGATATATACAAAAACTAATTTAACATTTCACTCTGGGTGCTGGTGATCGCATACTGGATAGAAAATGCACCCATGGACATACGTATATGCACGACTCATTTCTCTTTTATGAGGGCTGGCTTTGGTAATGTTATAGCTGGCTAGTCGGCTAAATATAGCACAGATCTTTGCTGTTGATTTAGCTGTATACCTCCAGCATAAGTGTGCTAAATATTGACATTAGAACACATTAAATAACATCAAATGCAATCTTAAAATTTAACACACACACGCACACATATACTTCTCTTAAATGTAAGATTATAATGACATTTTTCTTACTAGTAACCTCAAATGCTAAGCTTAAAAAAGCTCCTCCTGCTTGACCATAAACAGAACATATTTCTATATGGTTGATAACATTTGCCCTTAAGTGTCTTAATAACTGGAGGTAGAAAGGAATACTGTAAAAAACAAAAAATAAATTTAAGATTAAGGAGCACTACAAAAACAAATTTAAGATTAAGGAGCACTGAGAGGTACACAGTCATTTCACAAAACATCATCATTGTTTCACCATTCAGAAATGTTAATATCCAACCAGGAATGCTGCTAGTTCATAGATCATAGTTTTATGTATTAGCTATGTTTTAAACAACTAGAAGATGGATCAGAAGGATTTGGATGTGTTAGCAGAACGTCACTGTCCTTTAGTTTATTCTTTAAACCCTTGGAAGAACTGAGTTTGATTTGGACTCTTTTTGTCCGATGATAGTGAAGTGAATACAGCTGGAGCCAGCCTGGTTGATTTTGACCATTTATTTTTTCACTCTCTCATATCAGATACAGTGAGGGCAGCCTGTCTACATCCCGAACCTGCAAAACAATGGATGTGAAAACCAGCGACGAAGACATCTCTTTCAGCAACAGTGACACTAACAGTAAGATTGTTGTAATTGTCCTGTGTGTCAGAGAATTAAAGGGGAGATATTTATAATAACAATAACTTAGAACTAATTATTGCACTGATACTTTGAGAGGAATAAGAATTAATTTTAGTCTTTGTATTTAATAAAAATGCTTGAAAAAGAGTTTTAAATCTAAGGGGGAAAAAAGCTTTAAAGTGTATTTTTGAAAGGACAAACAAGGACATAGTCTGGCTAGCTCTTAATGGCACATGGACACATCAGATGGTTGAGGTATTCTTCTGTCCAAGACACTGCTGTTCTGTGGGTCCTGAGCAGATCTGCTTGTGCTTTAATCCAAGAAGGGTACATGGGAGTTCTGGACCTGTTCCCAGATGCAGTGGGCTGCTGAACTAAATCCATTTTTATAGTGGAATATACTGTATGGCAATCTCTCATTGTGTATCATTATTTTTTTTTAATTGTTTGTTTCACCCTCGAGTGTTTGCACCTGTAATGACAATTAGGTTGCCTGTGCTGGTTTATTATCCCAGGTTATAACAGCAGATTTTTACACCACTATACTTGCATGCTTAAGATGGGAAGTGTTTTGTTCTGCTCATTGATCTCAAAGGTCTAGGACAAGAACGCTCGTTATACATAATGAATTTCTAATACAGAGATAATTGTTGTCCCTTTCAGGCAAACGCCCAGCGGAGGACATGGACGAGAAGCAGGCTTTCAAACGTTCACGCAACGCAGATGAGATGGTTGAGCTCCGAGTGCTGCTTCAGAGCAAAGTAAAGTCTTTAAAGAGGAAATGTTAGTTGTCCTGTTGTACTAGTTTCGTCCAGTAAGCACAACCTACGTTGTCTTTTTAACAGAATGCGGGTGCTGTTATTGGAAAGGGTGGAAAGAACATAAAAGCCCTGCGCACAGACGTGAGTAATTGGTCAAGTACTGCCTCTTTCTCTTTTGCAGATTTGTAATTTTTATTGAATTGGTAAAACTTTTACAATTTTTTTTGCATGCAGACTTTGAAATATTTGACACATCAATTTATATAAAACTCCATTCTTAGACAATTGGGATTGGTTTTTAGTCCTGTTGAAAAGCCGTTGCCTAAGTTTAGTCCGTCTACTAGAGTTGAAGCTATTTTTGACTCTAAAGTGACAACAGGTGTCTGAAACCCTGAGATGACGGCATGTTTCTGCAGGGACATGGATCACTGTAGTGCTCCAGACTGATACAGAGTTGACACACCCATTTGCCAAGTTTTTATTTTATGTCTCAAGTCGCAATTTGGGTATTGAATAAATAAATAAAAAAAAAAAAACTATAATCTTGATGCGAAAAAATAAAAAAGATTGGTTTGGGTCATGTAAAACAAAAACATGACAGAAATAACCAATCACATTTAACCAGCAAAGCATTAAATTATTTCGACAGAAACAGTTCGTTTCTACCTGTAAAAAATCTCCTGGTCTTGAATTGGGAGAACTGTGAAAATTAAACCATTTTCTATCAGAACCTGGCTACAGTTAGCAAAAAGTTCAGATCAGATCTCAGGTCAACAACTGAGGAAACTAAGTGCCATAATTGTGAAATACAAATTCAGTGTTTGACAAATTGAAATAAATTCTTAACTGAATGAATTTCACTAAGGTCAAGGTTGAAAAGTTCTGTTAGACAACTGGATGTGAATTTTCTAAAGAAGACGTCACTAAGGTGTTTTTGACCTGCCTTGTACACTATAATACATGGGAGTTTCTAAAAAACATTTAGAAAATGTTTGTTTATCTTTTTTCCCCTCCACCAATACTTACATTACTTTTTAGAAAAGCAAAATAGACATTAATATTAGGGCTGTCAAATGATTTAATAGATCAGAATTGATCTGATTAGTAACAGAGCAGCTGTATTCTTCATGATTAATCACAATGGATCATGATTAATTGAGATAAATCCACCTTCATTAAAGACGACCCTTTTTCTGTATATTGCTGGAACAGAACAAAAACAAAAAAGTTGTCTCAGTCATCTTGTTAGTTGTAGACTTTCTTCTTGACTTGAAATCGAAGCCTCCTCAAACGTATGCATATGGTGTTGAGATGGTATTTTGAGCTTGAGATGCTTCAGTGAAACAAAAACCTGGATGAAGATGGATGAATAATAATTTTAACAAAATCAGTGCACACAATAAACATGTCCATTTTGACAGTCCTAATAAAAATGCAATAACACATTTTAACACAGCTGTGTAAACCTCTTATTTCAGCAACTATGACCAGTTCAAACCACCTGTTCTTTCCTCCCAGCAGTTTCACGTCTGTCACTGTCTCTACACATATGGGACAAAGTATAGCTTGTTTCCAATTAAAAATGTATTCCTTCTCCTCCTCTTCCCTTCTCCTTTACTTTTTGTTTTCACTTTTGGCCACCTTCCGTTGCCCATGTACCGGATCGACATGCCCCTCCTGCGTTGCCCACCTCGATGTTGGCCCAACCTCCGCCCGCCCGCCCGCCCCTGAACGCCATGCCCGTCTGCCCACCTGACACTCCCGGTTGGCCCTGCCCATAAACCGTGCCCCTCCTTACACGGGCACCTTACTTGACATCTTGTGATTGAATGCCCCTGCCCAATGCCAACCTCCTCCACCACAACCACCACCACAACCACCTCGGCCCATGCAGTACAATGCCAGTGTATCTGTCCCAGACAGCAGTGGCCCAGAGCGGTATGTCCCACCAGTTATTGCCTCACTGCCTGATTAGAACAGTGGAACACATGTCTTTGATAACCTGCCTTCTGTTTCATTTTAACATCTTGATGAACATGAACGTACCCCCCCACCCCCACCCTCAGATATCCCTCTCCTCCACTTGTAAGAAACTTGTACTGTTCATTTTGATTTCTCTGTCCATGTTGAGCATCTCCATTGAGTTGGACTTCTTGTCATTACAGTTTATTGTCAATGCTAAGAGTCGCTGACAAAACCATTACCAAGAAGCTGGTATTTTATGGCTTGCCACACAGCTGTTGGATGTTGATTTTCCCCGCTGTGATGTTTAATTTTGCCATTGAATCTATGGAACGCAGACATCTTCTTCTCGCTCTGTCGTCTGTGGCTCACCTGGCGCCCCCTCTGTCCTCCACCTCCCATCTCCCTCTCCCTCAACCCCTCCACCTACTTTTTTCAGCATCACTGTCCATAATCTCTGAGAGTGCACTGGCTTGTGTCTGGAGGCTCCACCCTCCACTCTGTCAGTCATTAATATTGTCTCTTTATTTGGTCTGGCTGCATTCCTTCTGTTAAATTTTTTCAGGCCACATCAGGTCAAAGCTTCCTGCCGAACCTCTCATAACCCTCCACACCCCCCTCCACTCCCACCCCCAACCCCACTTTGCTCTTGTCCTGTGCCAGAGAGAAGTTGGTAATCACTTACATTTCCTTACCCACCTCAACTCCTCTGCTCTGTTACTCTTTTCTACTGCCCACCTCGTTTCCCCTCACCTTAGCTCCAAGCCCTTTCCTTCCAACCTCTCCCTTTTCCCCAAACCCACCTGGTTAGACTGAAGGTTTGCTGGTAGCACAATGGTCATTTTTGTATTTCTTTTCTTCAACGTCCTGGTGGTGGGATGGTTATAAATCTTTCCCAGATCAATGTTGAGCTGTTCTGAAGCTTCCTGTCCTGAAAAGATATCTGTTCAGATCTTCTATTCACATCTGTCCTGAATGATTCAATCACAAGTGGACAAGAGACAGATATGAAGTTCAGTTTGGCGGCTACCTCAAAACTACAACTTTCAAACTCCCCCTGTGTCTTTGTTGAAAATCACTTCTGATTTCTTTCTTTTTCTTTTTGCAACAACTGTTTCAGTATTGAGAGCAAGAATAGTCATTCATAAACCAGGTCACGGAGACACGGTAAAAAAGTGTTAAGGTCATATCTCCTCAATACTACCTTTATTTACTCACCGTCTCAGCTGCAAACACTAGTATAGAAGGCCAATGACGGCTAGTGTAGCAGACTGGTCTAACATCTTAGCAGCTGTTGAGTTTGCATGGAACAGTGTTGCAGAAGCTTGGGAGGGATGGGCTGAGTGGTGACAGTTGGTGGCAGCAGAGCAGGAGGAAGTTTTTATAGAGTTAGTGAGAGCGAAACTATGAGCCTGCTACAACCTCCTCTGATAGCATTTGTGTTGCAGGTCTGACATGTACTATCATTTAAAAATATTCCTCTTGTAAATATATTTAAAAATTTCAGAAATGTACTTTTAAAATTGGGATGAAGGCAACAGGCAGTTCAGGCATTGCTTAAACAGAAAAACAGCATGAGGGGGCACAAACTAAGGGTCTTGGATGACCTGCTGCCCCTGCTATTCTAGAGTAAACACTAGTTTGGAAACGTGTATAAATAAACATATCCTCATAAAATGGATCAGGACAAATGAACACGTGACCACATTAATAATTGTGTTTGACGTAATGTGTTCCGTCACAAACACAAGATCCGGTCAGAACATAAAGATCTGAGACCAATCATACCAGATGGTTCTAAAGCTGTCAACTTGTGATTGGCCTATTCATTACATATGTTAATACAAGTTCTGAACCAGAATATTATGAGTTAGTATAATGGAGTGCATGTCAGGTTAATATTTTTAAACATGAGTTTCGGGAAGAAAGAAGTTAAGGTGTACACAGTTTAAATATTGGGTTTTTAAATACCTTACAAGTCCCTTCAGCTGTTCCTGTCCTTTTGTAAAGGTTTTTTTTTTTTTTTTTTGCGTTATAATCTGTTCCTTCTACAATAATTTTTTTCCTCTTTCGGCCACAATGGTTTCTGATAGGATTCTGAGTGTGAATGCCAGCATCGACACAATTGGAGAAATTCTGCTGAAGATAATACCAACTCTAGAGGAGGTGAGCTACTTTTTTATGTATTCTGGAGATCGTGAAGAACTGAGCAATAGGCTGGAGAAAAATGTAATGACTTTGTAATAAGAACTGAGCAATAGGCTGGAGAAAAAAGTAATGACTTTGGACATTGTTTTTAAAATTCATTCTGCAATGATAGTTTATTACGTGCAGTTTGTATTTACTGTACCTCATGTCAGCGATTCATTTTGTTGTGTTCCTCAGTACCAACATTACAGTGGGATTGACTTTGACTGTGAACTTCGCCTGCTGATCCATCAGAGCCTGGCTGGAGGCATCATCGGGGTCAAAGGTGCCAAGATCAAAGAGCTAAGAGAGGTAGAACAAAAGTCCACGTGAACACAGTTTCTGCCAGGATGAGTTTGTTAATGTGTGTGTTTCAGAAACACTTTCTGTCAAATGCTGTAAAATAATTAGGTTTTAATTAATGGTTCAATGTTCCACTGCAGTCATTATAAAATGTAAGGCTTATTTAAGAGCCCAAATCTGAACATATTTGCCTGTCTGTGCCAGAACACCCACACCACCATCAAGCTTTTCCAGGAGTGCTGTCCACACTCTACTGACAGAGTTGTCTTAGTGGGAGGCAAACCAGAACGTGTCATTGAATGTATAAAAGTTATCTTGGAGCTGGTGTCTGAGGTGAGTTTTTAAACTCTTAAACCTGCAGTCTTTAGAAGCTGTAATATTATTAAAGACCACATCTGTCTCTCTCTCTCTCTCTTAAATCATTCCAACGCTTTTTCCCCTCTTTGTTTCGGTTTCTACAGGCACCGATCAAAGGTCGTGCTCAACCCTACGACCCCAATTTCTATGATGAGACATACGACTATGGGGGTTTTACCATGTTGTTTGAGGACAGAGGCAGACGACCTATTAGTGGATTTCCCATTCGTGTACGTGGGAGCTTTGAGCGAATGCCCCCCATTCGTGCCAACAGACCCTTGCCACCCTCAAGAAGGGACTATGATGACATAAGCCCCCGTCGAGGTCCCCCACCACCGCTGAGCAGAGGTGGACGAGTTGGCAGCCGTGCACGTAACCTACCTCTTCCTCCGCCTCCGCCACCAAGAGGAGGGTAAGGGTTTAGGCCAGTCAATATTTCATATAGTCTGAGGAATTAGAAAGCCAACGACTGAACAAAATCGTATTTACATTAGACAGATTTGTTGTGTAAACCGACTATAGAACAATAATTGTGTAGGTGATCATGTGTTTCTGTTGTCATAGTGTTTATTGATAGATGTGAAGGTGCAGTGTGTAATGATCTCCAGTGGCTTCTGTCAAAAACTGCCAGTGTAATGTGTCATCTGACAGCTCATACGACCTAAAACACAAAGTTGAAGGCCAGTCACTATCATGTCTCTGTTTACAGGAGTGACAGGTACTCACACAGCAGTTACCACAGCAGCAGCATGGACGACAGACCAAGGTGGGTGTGATGGTGATCCACACTGCAAATGATTTAAAGTTGTATTAATACATATTCATAAAAATTACTTATATTCATAAAATTACAACATAATATTAGGCCAGATGTAGATTTTTATATATGTGTTATTATGTATGTTTTAATATTGCATTATATGTAATAATAAAAATTGTGATAACTTATATTGATAAGTGTAGAGGAGATTTCCAGTATCTGATATCTCTAGAGTTCAACTATGTCTGTGCACTTTGTAAATATCCAACGGTGACCCACCCTGAGCTGCTGTGTTACGAAGAATAAACTATATGCATATCTGTTTGTTTGAAGTGACAGAAGAAGCAGAGGAGGAGATCGTTATGAAAGCATGGTGAGTGTGTTTACAGGTGCTGCTGTGATGCTCAGCTGTGCCGTGTGCTTGTCCTACATGTTTGTGAGTTACCATTCACATTGGCTGATTGGAATTCCGTTTTTCTGAGTGAAGTACAAGTGCGGAGGCACAGACTCAGCTCTGCTGCTTTGTCACTGATCTAGGCCTGCCGTTGCCTGGCAACAGTTGTTTCCTTGGTAACCGCAGAGCAGCTGAGTACGCAGTCCAGAGATCAACTAGGCTAGCACATGAACCTTGGCTGAAATCAAAGTAAATCCCGGACAATCGGGGCCAAAGGGTTAATTGATACCAATTAAATATAGAAATGTGTATTGATACAATTCACTGACAAATAGGTTGCGTGTGCATTACAACAGTGTAAAAATCAGCCTTTCAGAATGATGGAATACTTTGACGATAAGAAATTGTATAACTGCCCAGTTAACCCTGATCTTTTCTTTATTTTTATTTAAAAAAATTAGAAGCTTGACCTTTTTATACAGTGTTCTCGTTTGAACGTCCTAAATATGGGCAATTAGTTTGGTAAAATTAGAACTGTAATGAAGTCACATCCTAGATAGTCAAAAGCTGAAATACCACCTAAAACATTATCACTAAATATGTTGGATATGGTGACCCAGTTCTAAAGCTTATTATAGACAGTGTGGTTTTTCAGTTTGGTCTTTCCAACTGGTCTTAGTTCAGAGGTCTTATCTAACCCTAACACCAGGCTTCGTTGAGCCCACCATCAATTTTAATCAAGGCAAGGCATTCACAAAATATGTTTAGTGGAGGCCCTGCTGTGCAGCTCACCTGTGAATGAGGTCAATTATAGTTTATACACACATTTAGATTAACAAGCAATGATGCCTTGATTGTCCTAGGAAAATGTTGGATTGCAAACCTTGTTAGGAGCCCATTACTTTTTTTCTGGAATAAAAGAAGTGTTTGTGGCACTTGAAAGTGGTGCATTTTAATGTTTTGGGCTAATTAAAAACTCCTTAGCTGAAATGTTAGCTCTTGTTTTGAGACATCAACATTCTAGTTTAGTCAGGCTCTTGTTTTGAGACATCAACATTCTTTAGTCCGGGAAATGTCCCTCGTAGCAAATGTGGCTCATTTGTATCAGACCAGGCGTTCATCTGCAACCAAGAAAATGGAATTTGAAAACTTTTATTTGTCAGTCCATTTTTTAAAATGTTAAGTTATTATGTAATTTTTCTTTTCAAGTTTTTACCTTATTTCAGTGAAGTTTTAATACTTTTTAATCTCAATAACTGCAGAATATTTCAGACTGTTTGAATGGCCCCAGGCTTCAGATTAAACCCAACAATGTACATTTCAAATTAAGTAGGTTGTTATGGTTGAAGCATGAAGGTTGCTGAGGAATGTGCAGCGATTGCTTAATGCTGCGGAATCAGTACTGACTCAGTCACTGATGGAACAGTTCCAATGACTTGCTGAAACTGTGTCTATGATGATTCAGGATGTTCCTGGTGCAGGGATGATTCTCCTGTCCCCTGTCAGACAGAATGTTTTAAGTCTTGATGTTCCTGTGGCTTTTTATTTGCTTATTGTATCAAGGATTGATGTCATTATTCTGATATTAACACTTTTGTTTTGTCTCTTTTCCCCCCATTTGATCCTGAAATACAGAGTGGAGGCGGATATGGTCAGTGTTATTTACAAAACACTCACAACAAACATAAGAAGTACTTTTTAAAACACATATGTTTTTAGTATTATGAACCCTCAGAAAATTATGTTACTGAGTTTTCCTGGACCAGTAATCAGTAGTTCTGCCTGTTTGTTGATACAGAACCGTATTTTACAGATTTTAAATCCTGAAGAAGAAAAAAGATTAGTGGCCACAGTCTACAGTATAAGTTAATAGAGTTAGAGTTAATAGTTAACAATAGCCTTAACAACATGGCCAAAAAAGGTATTAGGCTAACAAGTTCAACTTGTTTCTGATGTTATTCCACTTCAGTAAATCCATTCATCCCAGTCTTGCTTTTAATTCCTCCAACTCCAGAGAAAAATGAAGCTCAGTCTCTACTGCTAGTCTGTTGTCACACTAACTGTTAGCATCAGTTCGAGTTATTCTGTTTTTTCTGCTATATTTTGTGGCTCCATACTTTATAATCTGCAGTTTAAATTCTGCAGTGTGGCTTTTTTTTTATTTGTTGTGGCATTTAAATCTCTGTGCTTTTCGGAAGTCTTTATAGTTGAGTCCGTCCATTGTTTTCAGTGGTGCAGCAGCAGTTGTAATGAACATAGACTTTGCCCTCTTGTGGCCATAGATGATATCGAGTGTATTTTTAATGTATAAGACACCTCAGAATATAAGTCACAGGACTTGTGTGATTTTAAGTAATGTAATACAATTTAATTTCTGGAAAACGTGTGACATTTATCAACAAAAATATTAACAGTGACACTTTATTCCTCAGTGACACTTTATTGCCTACAAAAATATTAACAGTGACACTTTATTGCCCAGTCATCAGTGTATCCTGTTGCTACTTTACTGTCTTTTGTCTTTGTCTCCGCAGATGACAATTCTTCCTGGGATCATTTTCAGTCTGGTAAGTGGAGACAGTTTATACTCCTGGTGTTTGTTCTTCTTTTTGTTCTTTTTATGTTTTAACTCGAACCCCAATCACTTTTTGTTCTTCTAGGTGGTAGAGGATCATACAGTGATATCGGAGGCCCAGTCATCACAACACAAGTCACCATACCAAAGGATGTAAGTAGAGCATCTGTGAACATGAAGAACACATGACTTTCACAGAAAAAAAAAAAACAGAAAAGGACACTTGACCTCTGAAACCACTTGCTTTCTAGTTGGCTGGCTCCATCATCGGCAAGGGTGGCCAGAGAATTAAGCAGATCCGTCACGAATCTGGGGCATCCATCAAGATTGATGAACCACTAGAGGGCTCTGAGGACCGCATTATTACCATCACAGGAACACAGGACCAGATCCAGAATGCCCAGTACCTGCTGCAGAACAGGCATGTGCTTCATACTCAAACTCCACGTCCTCTCACTGCAGCAGCTCCGTCTCTCCACTGAGTACATTTTAAAATGTAACTGTCCAGGGAAATGACTCTAGGTAATATAAGCAGAGAGGTAAATAAAAAAACACCTGCATTATCATTATTATAACAACTGCCTATAGAGTTTGGAAATCTTACGTGCAAATATTATATATTTTTTTGTTCATAAATCCTGCGTAAAAAGCCCATGTAATACACTTATTATACTTATTAATGAATTAGTATTTTTCAGAATCATCACTTTGTCTTAAACATTATTTATTTTAAAAAGGTTGAACTCACATAATTGTGCTCTCTGGTCAGCTAACACTACTTGGACACAGGACTTTTTTAGCCTTGATCTTGACATACTTTTATTTACAGTTGTACTCCATGTGAATGTGTCTTGCATTTTGCAGCCATCAGTGTTAACAGCTCACTTCTGTGATTGTGGTATAATATATATTTAAAACAAAACTTCAGTCTTTGCTGTGTCAGATTCATGTGTCTCTCATTTCAGTGTGAGGCAGTATTCTGGCCGCTTCTTCTAGACGAAAAGTTGCAAAGAAGAGGAGCGAAGCTCTGTTGCCACACAACTGCCGTACAGTTTGCTACTTTTTATTTACAGCCAACCTTCCTCTCCTTGGGGTAGTCACTCTTCCTCTTTCTCTTCTTCCTCCTCACTATTACACACTGCACCCCCTGTTCGTTCACTTAAAGGAGTTTTGAAAACCCCTAAAGCTGTCAAACAGCAGGCAAGGAGTAAACACATTACTTTTGTGCTGATGTAATTATTTTCTGGGAATTTCTGGTGCTGCCATTGGAGTGAACTCAAATATGTGATATAGTTCTGTGTTGTGAGCCACCTCCTGCCCTCATCTCCCTCACATCTGTACAGCATGCAGAATGTAACTTTTTTTGTAAAGAACATGGTGTGATTTTTGTTTGCATGGTCTTAAAACATGGTTTAAGCTTCTACTTTTTACTGTCCCTTACCTTCTACTTTTAAATAAAATTGCTCTTTGAAAACAGGCTTCGAAGGAAGTGTTTGATGTTTAAGGAACTGAGCTCATTTGCTCATCCTTCCAGGGAACATTTACAGAGATGAACCTGTGGGAATTGAGGCTGCAACTGCTTTCACAGGGTTCTTTTATAATAACTTTTTACATTATTAAAAAACCTAATTGCTTAAAAATTCATCAGTGGTGATGACTAGTTTATCTTCCATATCTATTTTGCATTTTTGTTAGAGGAACTCTCGTAACCCACTTTAAAGACGTTAGCAGCTATATTTGGCCTATTTTACAAAACCTTATAAAACCTAATTAATAAAAAATAATGTGGCTTCCTGCAAACATCCTATTTGATGTTTGTGATTGGACCAAATTTACAGGACTGTTCTTACAATAATAGATATATAAAAAAAACATTGAAAGCTGATGCGTTATAGTGACAGGTTTTACAAGTAGATCAAGTTTAAAGATATTTTAAACATCACTATATTTTCAGCTTTCTTGCTTAGACCAAAACAACATAATGTTACTCTTCCCTCTAATTGAAGATCAAGTGTGAAATTTTATTTAAGGTCAATAATGGCACTTGAATGAGCTTAAGAATTTAATTCCATTGTGTTCGACTTTGGTCATTTTCTGCATGTAGAAATATGCATTTTTGTTTTATCTGTGGTACAAACATATAAGTCTTACTGCGAAGATGTGATGTGAACAGTTCTCATCAGGTTCACTCACCCTTCACCTTCCTGTTTCATCTTACACACAATTTCCTTTTATTTTAACCACATCTCGTTCTGTATATCTGATTTTTTTTTAAATAATCAGTCAATCTTGTTTATAAAGACATCAAATGCAACCGTCCTTTTGGTTTTAGTCATTGTAACAGTTATAAAGGGAGCTTTTTAAAGTTTGTAGGAAAACTAATCTGCTGTGGAAAGTAACTCTCAAACATTTAATCCTCACTTCACATAACTACGTTCTATTATGTGGGCTCACCTAATGAGGCCCAATTTCAATCATTTATAATTGAATACTATTGAAAAAGATTATCACATGGGCTCAAAAAGCTGATCCAACCTTTGATGAAGTCTACTTCATCCACTTTTGTGAGTATCAAATCTTGCTGTTACTGCACTCTCCCAGTTTCCAGTCTGTGCTAGAACTGAAACCTGATGACAGCGCAATCTTTTTTTGAGAAGCATTTCCACTGCTGAGGAACTAGATTTTAGTTATATAAATTAAAAAGAAAAGGAAAAATACCTTCCAGATGTGGTTTGCATTTCTAGAAAAGTAAAAGTTTTATTAGGATTGTACAAATCAGTACATCAGTGTGCTGAAAAACAGTCCTGATCCTGATAGGACAAACATCTCATAGCCAAACTGGGTAAAGTCAGCTGAAAGGATTAAGGATTAAGGATTATTTTTAAGTTACAAGTACTCTTTATCTTGCCATGGTACTGGTCCTGTACAGGTCCCCGTGATGAAAATGTTTTTAAATACAAGTCCTGTACTAGTTCCTAGAGTAAAAGTGTTTTTACTCTAGGAACTAGTACTATACTGGTCACTATAGTGAGTAGTGAGTCTCTATAGCTACAAATCCTTAAGTTGTTCTCTGGTGGAATAGTTCATGGGTACTGGTCCCTGTAGTGGAAAAGTACATACTGGTCCCCAAAGTTGCAGTGTTCTTAAGTACTTGTACCTGTAGTGGAAGTGTACAAAGTTTTTGGTCCTATAATGTTTCCCCTTTTCTAAATGCCTCTGTTCTGGCTTTATGAATTTATTCTACAGCTAGATTAAGCATCTTTTTAAAATTGTTCAATTTTGAGTTTTGAGAAAGAAATTTTGTATATGTTTTTGCAAAGGTACTTCTTACAGGTAAATGTATGGACATACTACAGTATACTGTTTGATTGTATTTTCTTTCTTTCTCATCAGGTATATCTTTTACCTTTCTAGGTGGTCTCTTTATTTGACTTGTTTTTTGTTTGTTTGTTTATGAGCAGTGGATGCAATTTAACACAAAGTTTTTTGTTTGTTTGTTTGTTTGTGAGCAGTGGATACAATTTAACACAAGGAGCTTGTGATTCTGAGTCAAAGAGTGGCAGCCATCTTACACAGTAGCTGTCTATGTGTCTGCTGTATCTGTAAATACATCCAGTTTATTCAAGTTTGAACAAGTGTTCTACCTTTATCTGTGAAATCACTTGTGCATAAACATTTTGTCCTCCGTAATTCCCATTAATTTCTGATTCTTCAACATTTTTTTGTGTGTGTGGTTATATTACGATTTTATCAGTAAATATTTTTGGCGTACAGGTCTTGTTTACGTACAACTTTTCCCCACTAACTTTATATTTCCCATTTCCGAAAGTGACTGTGATACTAAGATTTAGTTTTTTTTCTCTTTTAATATTATCACTTTATTCTCATTTATGTACAAATATATTCCCCGAAAGGAACAGCTTTATCTTCGTAAATTTACAACTTAACCGTTGTCTTTCACCTATATTCTTCTGGAGCTACTGTAGTATCCCCGTGAATTTAAATTTATTTATTGTCATTTTATTCTCATTCACTTGCGACTTTTTTCCTAATTGAGTTTTTTTTTTCTCGTAAAAATTTAACTGTTCCCCTTCAAAAGTTACAAACGTTTTCGATAAACTTGTAACCCAATCGCATTAATTTATGACGGTATTTTAGCTTCGGATATAACTGGTTGCTTGTGGTCTTTAATTCTAAAGTTTACGGCATAAAACAAAAAAATGTCCTCGAAAAATCATAATCTTAATGTGACTAATAATTCGAGAATTTCTTTTCCTGTTCATGAATATTCTTAAGGGAGAACGGACTTTGTCCTAAACTGTCAACCTGTTGTTGTACGTGCTTACTGTAATGTGATTTTCAGGGGATATTGGTGAGTGAGTGAGTGAGTGAGCGAACCTGTTGCTCTAACTGTCACATACATCCGCAGTTCACCGGTCAAACACCGGATATTAGTTCCCATAATGTAATATAGTGAAAGCCCACACGGTTTCCCATCAGAGCCCAGCCCTCAGTCACATGGTTCACTGGGTTTTTCACCCAGAGACTGGAGGCAGGAGAGGAGGACACACGGCAGGATTGGACCGAGCTAGAGAGGAGAGAGGAGGGGAGGAGGCCAAACTGAGGCATAAACATCGGTCTGATTCATTTGGAAAGGTTTGACCAAGGTCGTGTCAAAACTGCAGCAACACCATGTAAAATCTCCACCATCTTCATCCAAACACCAGCACCAACCACCACCACCACCAGCAGCAGCAGCAGCAGCAGAACCACCACCACCACCACCACGCCCGGAGCTCAGCCAGCAGGGGTAAACACACTTCTACTACTTCTTGGAGCTGTTGCAAAAAAGTTTAATCTTTTCCCGCAGCAATGAAAGCGTCACGGTGGCACACAGCTGAAAGGAAAACAACTTTACTTCCTCAAACTCAACTCAGATTTCTGCTTTCTGGTGAAGGGGGGAGGAGATGTTGGAAGCACACACACACACACACAGAGACACCGACGTACACAGTCACAGTTAGTCAGTTGGCGTAAACCAAAAACATTGACTCGAACATGCTGTGGGCTTTTCCCCCCCGTGTAACCAACACCGTGTGAAGTGAGTTTGTGTTCTTCCTCAGCAGGGGGAATGATCCTGAGCTCACTGGGAGCCTGCTGCCTCAGCCCGGAGGCCAAAGAGGCTCGAAGGATCAACGACGAGATCGAGAGGCACCTCCGCCGGGATAAGAAGGACTCCCTGCGGGAATTCAAGCTCCTGCTGCTCGGTAACTTTGCTTGACTCCACTTTCGTTTAAAACGAAATCACGGAAGTCGTAAAACACCAACAAACAAGCAAACGAACAATAATCTCATGTTGAATTAACTTATATAACTTGTAGATCACACTCGCGTTTAATCGACTAACCGATTGGACTTTTAACCTATGTTTAGGTGTGGAAAACGGTTACTGATCTGACCTCCCCTATTTAAAGTCGTACGACAAGTGGTCTATGTTGACTTTGTTGTAAAAATTGCTACAGAAATTACGTATGACTTTTGTTTCAACCAATCAATTTCTCCGAGGACAGAAACAGAATCATTAATTTGAAAGGTAAAATGTTGAACTGTAAGTTTTTGATAAGAACGGCACTGCCATATCAGTAGCAGGCGTATGTTTACAAAAAATAAAAACAATTCAGTGTTCCAAAAAATGAAATTTAAACCAGTCTGACCCTTAAAAATGGCCCTTCCTCAAAACTTCATTTTCATTAAGATGTTACTTTATTTAGTTGTATTTTAACTTTATGATAATATTTCTTCTTTTTCCTCAAACACAAGTTTGAAACTGTGAATTTTCTACACTATATTATTATTTAATATCCAGGCACTGTTTTACAAAAACATGTCACTCAAATAATATTTTTAAAAAATACATGCTGTTAAAAAACTTTACCTAATCAGTAATAAGACAGAAAAAATGTCCTGTCACAATGTAACAGTTTAACACATTGATAACGTACAACAACAACAATAATAATAATAATAATGCACTACAAATATACCTGGGCGACAAAATTCTTGGCAGTTTTTACAAAATTATGTTTCACAACAATAATAATAATAATAATGCACTGCAAATATACCTGGGTGACAAAATTCTTGGCAGTTTTCGTGCAAGAAATTACTTCCTATTTATATAATTAAAAATTGTAATTATAATAATTGTCAAACGTTGGAAAATGTTCAACTCATTCCGTGGGACATCATCTAATAGAGCCACATTTTTGCCACTGCTGCCGTGTTACGGCTGCATCAGCAGCGGTGCTGTAAGTTAATGTGAAGCCGTCAGCTTGGTTGTGGCAACTCTTTTTCTTCTTAGTCATGAGGAGTGTATAACTGCCCATTCAAGTCTAGCAGTCCTTGTTCAAAGTGCTGACACCTCACTAACTGCATATTGAAAAGTAAACAACTAAACCCTGATAATGCTTTCAGTTTTAATAAGCGGGAGGTCTTTAAATAGTATAAACACTTCTCAAAAAAAAAACAACCCTAAATTATGGTAAATGTTAAAAGTGTGTTTTTTCTCACGTCTCTGTGTTGCTGGGAGTGGAAGTAATGACGTGGTCTAGAAAATTCTGCAACTTCTCCTTGTACAGATGAACGTACACACGGTCATTTGTGAAATGAGGACTGCGTATTAACCCTACGTAGGCTTACGATACCTTTTATTTAAGACATCAGAGACAACGGACAGTCCATCAACCCACTCCCATTAGTACCATAAGAAAGAAAGGACAGTTGACCTAGTGTTGACCTGTGGGAGCATTCTATGGCCTATATTGGTGGTTCTGTGAGAACTTATTAAGCTAGAGTTGTAGTTATTATCTTTTATGTAGTGACTCAACAGAAAGGAACGCGATTCAGAAATTTTCTTAAGCGCTTGAAAAAAGCAGCTTCCCTGATGATTAGGTTCACATTTCTGCCAATTTGATTCAGTTTTCACACAGTATTAGTTTTTGAAAACTTAAATATAAGAGACAATATAAGACTTTATTCATCCCACACTGGAGAAATTCAGTAATTTCATTAATATTTTTATATGATTAAAATACAAATTAATTTTAATTTGTAAATTCAAAGACAAATTTGTTAAATTGCATATTTGCCAATTTTCATTACCACATTAACCAAACATACCATACCCTAACACTGTGTTGTCTGATGATTCTTTCAGGAACTGGTGAGAGTGGAAAAAGTACTTTTATCAAGCAGATGAGGATCATCCATGGCCGTGGATACTCTGACGAGGACAGGAGAGGCTTCACCAGGCTGGTCTACCAGAACATCCTCACAGCCATGCAGACCATGATTCAGGCCATGGCCATGTTGAAGATCCCATACAAATATGAACACAACCAGGTAAGGCTCACCCTGTTGTTCTGCCTCATAGACAGGAAAACATTCCTCGACAGAAGCCCAGGCAAAGTTTACTCTGCATTACTGTATATTGGAGGGGGGAGGGGTGGGGGGGTATTCTGGTAACTCTGTTTGGATTTGCAATCCTACTGTCAGATTTTGCCAAGAGACAGAGCAGACTGACTGTTGGAAAGTACACACGATTTAACAAAGCAGGCATGCTGAGACAGGTTCTCCTGAGCAGAGAGAGAGAGAGAATTCCTCATTCATCACTGTGGAGTCTTCTGTTCTTGTCTTGTCAACAACAGAAACCTATTAATCACCACATCCGCAGACTCACACTTGTTAAGGTTTTAGGTGAGACTGTGGTCCAGGATGATAAGAGTCCAGTAATGCCGTGTCCATTGACTGCACAGGAGGGAAGGTGGGCTGTGTGGGTGTTATAGACCTTTGGCAGCGTCAGCTGGGTCTGAGTCAGCAATGTTGACTACACTTTTTTTTGTCAACTGAGTAAATGAAGACATTTGGAAGTACAGCCACAGAGTGTATTTAACAATTGAATGCAGTACTAACAAGTGTTTATTGGTGGTTGAAAGTAACTCTGCCTCTATGGTATTCTGTGGGGCAATTAGAATACAGTTATCTGATTTATCACGTAGCACAACTAAACATTACACATAGTTTATCTGGTCACACCAGTGATGAGTGTTGTCTCATTTGTGATGGCACTGTAGTGGGTGATGAGTGTTGTCTCATTTGTGATGGCGCTGTAGTGGGCACTTGGCCTCTGCCCATTTCTGTCTCTCTTTGTATCGACAATATATCTATTGTCGATACAAAGAGAGACAGAAGTCTAATATGTTTATAACTATATAAACAATGTTGGAATGACTTGTATAACATTTGCATAACATTGTATAAGGATTCCAACGAGGGGCGTTCAGGTACCATTGGATATTTGAAAATCTTGACGATTAAGGCAATGAAACAGAAGTAGAGCGTCTGTATATTTTTATTTTATTTTATTCAAAGAGCTTTTTTATTTCATATATTAAGCAGTTTTTATTTAATTTGTTTTATACACTAATATTATGCAGAGTGACGTCTGTTCATAAATGTGGCTGTGTGACATTTGGCTCTATCTTATAACTGAGAGTTTGTCTCTGTAAAAAAGAATCCAAGATCATATAATGCTTTATGGCAATCCCCTATTACATCACAGGAAAATACCAATATTTGTCAGGTATCGCCGGTCAGCTAAAAACAATTAAAATAGTTAGAGTCGATGTCGCCCAGCCCTAAACAGTATTAACCTTTAGACACCGGAAACATCTCATTTCTATCATGGTGTTTAAATAAAGGCAGATTAGATTTATTTTTTATTTTTTTGCAGAGTACACGCCTCCAGTATTTCTGCGTGTACACCCATTGACCAGGTTAATAAATAACAAAAACATTTTCCCATCATTCTTTGTTGGAGGTGGTGATGTAATGCATTGGTGCAACCCACCTGTCTCACAACACAGGAATTCCCCACAGAGTGACTCCAGGATCTTTGTTTGTCAAACACAGCTTTTTATCAACAAAAAACTTGTATAGACGGTCTGACAGCACTGTACACTTTACAGACGGATTTGTAATGCACTTCCCGTAATGCTGATGATAGTTCGGCTGAAGAGAACCATTAAAATGTTCTCACAACATGTGCTGTTTTTTTTGCTGTGACTCCTGAATCGTATCAGAGAAACATTAGTCAGGAATCAAACAAAACAGGAAACAAGGGTGAAATAGAGAAAATGTAGCAGAAAAAGATGATGACACACACACACACACACGTAAGGCTTTAAGATTTGTTATACTGAAACCTCTGAGAATCGGGTTAACAGTTTTTGAAACAATTTTGAAGTAACTAGATCACGTCACTCAGGGGTGGTGTAATTTAATGTCAAATAAAGTTTTAGAAAGCTAAGTTTTTACTAAAACCGCTAAGGCTAATTATGTTTGATTAAATCGTCTTTGTGAAATACAATTATTGAGCTTCATTTTACTAATAAACAAAATGTCAGGGTCTGATCCGTACTAGGATAACTCTTTTCTACCCAGCATTCATAACTTAACTTAGTATTAGCTGAGTTATATTTGTGTATTTTTTTGCTAGTAAAGTGTGTGTTGAATGTTTTCTGTTGGAGTTGGTATATGGTGTAAGTTTCAGAACCAATTTAATTTAAGTTTTATTTTGGGTCTGTGCCATAAGTCTTGAAAATATAATTAGATTGTATTATTTTTTAGGCAAAACTCAAATTGACATTTTAAATATTGTAACTGTTATAAAAACGAAATATATGTAAAATTATTTTGAGCTGCCTTTACTTTGTTTTTTTGTGGAATTTTGTGAAATTCCTTGGAATTAATATTTAGGACACTGTCAGGTGTTCAAGTACAGAAAACCCTGATTCTCTTTCTTTGTCAGATTACGGTGACACCCTTTTGTTTCCCTTCAGGAAAATGTTTCTGTTATCAGCGCAGTGGATGTGGACAAAGTGACAACATTTACAACCCCAATCGTGGACGCCATCAAGAGTTTGTGGAGTGACTCGGGAATTCAGGAATGTTATAATCGGAAAAGGGAATACCAGCTCTCGGACTCAACCAAATAGTGAGTCTCAACAGACATTAATAACTTCATAAACATTCCAAAAACATTCCAAAATGGTATTCACAGCCTGTCATCTGTTTATCGCTCTGAGTACAGCTTCAGTTCAGTAGTCATTCCATTTATGGTTGCTGATTATGAAGCAACAAGAGATGAAGCACAGACACATGACAGCAACACTTGAAAACAAAGTGTTTTCATTGTCTTTCTGTTGCTTTTGTTATGTGTCCGTCACTGTTGTGCCACCAGCTATCTAAATGACTTTGACCGAATCGCTGATGCTGCTTATCTGCCAACTCAGCAGGACATCCTGAGGGTCAGGGTGCCCACAACTGGTATTATAGAGTACACATTTGACATGCAACATGCAGTCTTCAGGTGAGTACTGCTGTCGAGTTTAAAAAACTTAAACAGTTTCAGATGTGTTGTCAGGTTTTATCAATATCTTTGTGTCATGTGTTGAGCTGCATTATGTTTCATGTAATCAGATTTTTCAATTCTTTAAATTTGAACAAATTTAAAACCAACCTCAAATGTTAAAGCAGTTTGGATTAATAACCTTTATTTTATTTTTAAATGCCTACAAAAAAAAAACAAAAAACAGTCAGTTTCCTGTTTTTATCTTTAGTGCTGTGGCTTCAGCTGCTTCCTGTTCTTCATTTCAGTTCTTTGTTCTGGAAAACTTTCATAAAATGTATTATTGTGTGCTGTGTTTCACAAAATTCACCAGAGTAATCGTCTAACTGCATGCTAAAAACATCTGTGTTTCACAAAATTCACCAGAGTAAGCGTCTAACTGCATGCTAAAAACAGACTGTCAAATTTGTGTGGTGTTAGCACAAATGTTAATCACTCTTATGCAGCTTCAGGAGCACAAGCAGGACGGCTAATTTGCTAACCTTGCTGTGTTTATCGGTCAAATTATTGGCTTGAATTTCATTACCGGAATGACAGAAATTAGCACATGAACGGCCAAGGATTAATCCAATCAGATAGTTCATCCCTAATCATATTATCTGGTGCCTGTTACCTGGTAGTTATTTAAAATTAAATAAGAGAAGGACTACTACTACTTTGCACAGCATAATACTTATTACCTTTGTCAAATCAGGATCATTGTATCTGTGTACAATAGTGATAATACTGTTGTAAAAGAGGTCTGTCTGTCTGTCTGTCACAAATCTGTCTCTAAGTAATTATGTAGCAATGGGAACCACCTTTGTTTGCAGGATGGTAGATGTGGGAGGCCAGCGTTCTGAGAGGAGGAAGTGGATTCACTGTTTTGAGAAAGTCACGTCTATCATATTCCTGGTGGCACTCAGCGAGTATGATCAGGTGCTCATCGAGTCGGACAAGGAGGTAAACAGACAATGTGAACAAAGTGAAATGTAAAATTACAAAATGACCAAAAGGGAGAAAGGACAAAATGAATGAGAGATGGCAGAAACATGTTACAAATGCAAAAGTAAAAAAAAAGATAGGACAACAAAATAAAATACACAATCTTGGAAGGACAAAAGTCCATAGGAAGAACTTTGACAAAAATACACCCATAATAAATTAAAAAAAATTAAAACAAAACTTAATAATACTAAAGAGGCGTCCATAGGAAGAACTTTGACAAAAATAGATCCATAATAAATTTAATTTGACAAAAATACACCCATAATAAATTTTAAAAAATTAAAACAAAACCTAATAATACTAAAGTTCAAAATGGCAGAATAACAAAGTGACAGATATGTCAAAAGGGACCAAGTAGCAATAAATAAAAATAACGTAAAAAAGTCACAAGCTGAAAATAAATTAATTTACTAAATTGAAAATAATGTCTTCAATTTTCACATCCCTTTAGTTAAATAAGACATAATAAGTAAACATCAAGGCTGGTTTGACTCTTACAAGTTAATCTGCTGTTTTATTTTAAGGAGGGAGCATGCTGGGAGTTTTCCCTCTCTCCCCCCTCTCTCCTCACAAATCCTTTTTCTTTGACACTACATGTAGTTTAACTGCAGGGGGAGCTCTTTAGTTGCTCTGTTCTGCTCTAATGCAACGCTGCCTGGATTTGCTCAGGGTCACACTTGCGTCTGATTTTCATATTAATGCTCACACTGAGAATTCTGTGCCATTTGTGTTTCTAAGAACCGGATGGAGGAGAGCATGGCCTTGTTCCAGACAATCATAACCTACAAGTGGTTCAAAAAGACCTCCATCATCTTGTTTCTCAACAAGTTGGATTTACTGAAGGAGAAAATCATGTATTCACATCTGGTCGACTACTTCCCCAAATATAATGGTAAGAGGGACATCTTAGTTTTTTGTTCTTAGTCTTACATAAAAGTGTTGCTTTTATGTTTTTATTTGTTAGCTGTGATACAACAGCTGAAATTAGAATTCATGTGTTTGTTCTGTGTCTATTTCCACAACAGGTCCTAAGTGGGATTACAAGGCGGGGAGAAAATTCATCTTAGACATGTTTGTGAGTCTCAATCCAATACTGAAAAAGATCATATACTCCCACTTCACCTGCGCCACAGACACAGACAACATTCGCTTTGTCTTTCGAGCAGTGAAGGATTACATCTTGCACGAAAATCTTAAAGATTACAACTTGCTTTAAAGCAAAAAAAAACAAACAAAAAACGTTCAAGTTGCCGGCCTTTGGTACAGTGCAGCTTGCAGTGAGGGGGACTCTGCTGTGACTCACTGTACTACTGATCACTGTAATCCCAGACTGTAATACTGATGTACTTTACAATTTCCTGTTCAGCTCTTTGGAGGAAGATGACTTTCACCATAATGACACGTGTCCTGACATTTCAAGTGGCTGCTGAGTGAGCAGCTAAGCTGAGGTGCAGCGCCTAAATTTGTGGAAAACAAATGTATGTAGAAGGATTCAGAGGGGTCACAAAAAGTCTTTATAAGAATAACAACGCTATCTCTCCACGTAACCTCTATTAAAGTCCTTTCTGATGGTGTTTTCACCAGAGAATTTCTTCTTAGTAGGAATTATGGGAGATGTCTTTAATAATAGGTCACAACTGGCGTCTTTGCCTCATCTAAGGATTGAAAACCAGTTCCTTTCCATAACTGCCACTAAATACAATTTTCTCTCGGTTTTGGCATGAAGCAGATGGACAGCAGTTCTAGTCATTTCCTGTTTGTTCTCTTGGTGAGAGTTATTAAAATAATTAGGAATATCAAAGCATTAAAAATATGTAATTTGATCAATCACAAGGTAGCTGTGAGGAAGTCATGATTAATTGTGATTGTAATCAATCTCAATTAATCGTGATTAATCAATATCAAGAAGAACAGGAATATGAGTTTTTCATTTTTGTGGCTAATCCAAATGATGGAATTATTAATATGGAAAAATTTGATGGATGGATGGGAATGTGACTTATTCACACAAAAAATATAGTGGCATTATTTTCCTTAGCTCGTTAAAATCCCGTGAACTTTAGCAGCCCTAGGGTTAACGTGTTTCAACTAAGAAATCATCAACATCCATCTTGGAACTTTTTTGGTTTCAACTCTTGTTGACAAGTTCAGTACTTGGTCAGTGTTTCAGGGAAGTGTGGACGTCCATCGACTGCTGCGGTTGACGGTCACATCAACTAATGTACAAAACAGTGTAAAATACCTAATGTGTTCAGTCTACGTTGTGACTTGATGGGGAAAAACACTAATAGTTGTTGTGCATCCTGTTTGAGATGTGAATTGTAGCAGGAGCTTTGTGGCATCAGCTCTGTTTGAGATGTGAATTGTAGCAGGAGTTTTGTGGCATCAGCTGATAATTACCGTGTGTGTGTGTGTGGTTTTTTCAAACTTGATTCAAGGGATAGCAAACATATTTTTCCTTTTTTATAATTTCATACATTTCAAAGAGAAATTGCTCTTTCTTTTCTAAAGTGTTGTTCTTCAGCTTAAGTATTCAGTTCAGGGACTTCATGTGTTGTCTTTAATAAAAGGGCTTAAGTACTTGTTCTACTGCTTCTGTTTAAGCAGATTGAACATTTTTTTATGTATGCAACCTGTTTTTATCAGTGTGTTAAAATGATCTCTGCAGAAAAGAGAAGCATTGTGTTAGGTATTTGACCAAAGCACTCTGAATTCTAATCCATGCACTGTTGGAGGGATCTTTAGTAAAAGTGTATAATAAAAAAAATGTAAAAAAGGAAAAAATATATTTAAAATGTCTAACTTGCACAGTGTGTTGCTGAGATGTTTTAATAGTCTATTTTTTTTTTATCCTGATAAATAAATTGTTTGTCTGCTCCTTACACTCTTGGCTGGCCGTTCAAGTGTTTGTCTTCTCGGCCGCTCAGTCAGCTCTGGCGTCTGGCTCCAAGTGTCAGTCTTAAAATCCTCCTGTGTGATTCATCTGTCTGACTGCAGCCTGCAGCAGCACTTTAGTTAGGGCTCCATATTTTCACTTTTGTGCACAGGGGTTATAAAGTGTGGCAAAGAACATTTATTCTGGAGGAGATTCCCTGGATGTAATGTGATACCAGTACAAGGTGGTGGGGGGGTGATGTGCTTTGAAGATTAAAGGGAGAGAGAGGCTGCTGGGCACATAGTCTTCACTGGTTAGCTAACTTAGAACCAAGCTTTCTTCGCAGTAGTCGTAAGATTCCACATGGACAAAACTATGAGTGAGGCCAGGATTTTTCTGGACAGACATCTTGGGGGCTGGTCACTTAAATAATACTAAATACAACTCACATCTTTATATAACAACATTCTTTGTTGTTTATTTTAGAATCCAGTCATGGGTCAGATTGGACCGTTTGGCCACCAGTTGATAATCACTGCTCTAAACCGGGGCTTGATTGTGACACAGCACACAACCAAATGTGACCTCTGCTTTCAACCCATCACCAAGGTGAACAGTGGGCAACTCAGCTGGTGGACTTGAACCTTCAACCTTCCAGACCCAAGTCCACTTCCTGAACCACTAAGCCACCACTGCCCCAAAGCATCCCCCCCTGAGAGGATGCTTTAAGTGTAGGTTGCCTAGTATAAGACAATTCATTAACAATGTGAGAAATAAGTAGCAAAACAGGTATACACACACACACAAACACACACACACACAGCACCGCCTCCTGTTAGTGAGTGTGCACAGCAGAAATGCACCTGAACCCGTTCTTCTATAAGGAAGAATTTGCAGCGTCTCTGTGTTCCCGGACAGAGGTTTCCCTGACTGCACTAAGGAGAACGATTACCTATTTCTCTGACTCCCCCCCCCCTCATCTCACCTCACCTCGAGAGCTGTGTAACCTCAAGTAGACAAGGGGGCACAAAGCATCCAGGGAACTTGAACAGCCATGGACTGCTGTCTGTCCCCTGAGGACGAAGAGAGACTCAGGATGCACAATGAAATAGAAAGACAACTAGCCCGTGATAAAAAATCTTCGCACATGGAGCTGAAGCTGCTGCTTCTGGGTGAGTGTCAACACCTGAAAAGTTTAAGTCTCATTCATTTCTACAAGCTGCAGGAGTCACAGTTAGCTCACTCTTCAAATATGTTCATTAGATACATATTTGATCAGATCAACGTTTACTATTAGTCACATTTTTTGAGCAACTTACTTTTCTGACAAATTTGTGAAAAGTCTGTTTACACCTAATTTTTTTTAAAAGCACCAGTAAAGGATATGTGTGAATTACAACCCAGTTTAGCACAAAATAGAAGATAAAGCACAGTGAAAGATACCTGTGAGTCATTATAGACTGCCCATAAAATCTGACATCCTGATTTTAAAGGCACTTAAAAATACAGTTTCGAGTGTAGTACCACCCCTGACCAGCAGGGATTAAGTGAAACCGAAACCCCAAACTGAATGTGTAATTTTGATGCTTCTCCCTTTATGTTCACATTCTTATAGACATTCTAATGGTATATCAACAGTCTTGGAAAGTTCAAGGTACTGACACTAACAAATTATTTCACAATGATCTGAAAGTAGTTGTGTTAATTAGAGAGTTACTCCATAGAGCTACTTCAGAAACCAGGTATAATTCCAAAGTTTCATTTAAAATAAATAAATAAAATAAACGTAGAAAAGAATATGAGAGTGATCGCAAAGCTGTTATTTTGACAGGTCACAGTTTAAACAATTAGATAAACGATGGCTGAGTTCCATTTGGCTTCCTGAGTTTCAAGGTAGCTGCTGGAACTGAACGGAGCCATCTGTGCTTTTCCTGATAAAAACCGTTCCAATTGGTTGATGTTTGAAAAACTTTTGTGTATTTAATTGCTATGGGCTGTTTGAAGAAAGAATATAAATGTAGATGTCGCTGATGTGTACAGTTTATTGTTGTATTGCTAATACAGTTCTTGACTTTTTTAAATACATTTTCATACATACTTTATTTATTTACACAGTTAAAATAATTATGCCTGCCTGACTATAATAAAACAATCAAATAGTTTGTGATATCCTAAGTGTGATATCCTCTCAGTAGGACAGTGCTGAGAATTGATTTGCACAGCAGCAACATAAGGATGCTAATATGCTCAGAGTGCCCATGCTAACATTATTATATTGAGCGAGCATATTGCTCACCATCTGGTTCACTGTATTTGTTAACTGCCACTAAATACAAAGCACTGGGGTTTGTTTGTTTGTTAGCCACTGTACAAATTAAACAGATTGGAAGGTGTATATATATATATATATATATATATATATATAACATTTTACTTGCTAACGTCTGAGCTAACCTTATGCTAATCCAACTAACTTAATACTATTTCTGCCTGAACTCATCATCTTTCAGCAGTGCTCCATGTCTCTACTACCAGTGCTTCCTGTAGCCTAATAAGCAAATGAAGACCTGCATCTGTCTGAGATTGTTTTTTACTATTCATATTCAAATGCTCCAAAAATGCTTCATTGTTTTGTAGAATACAGATATAAAGGTTATTTTATGTTTAATACGTAATTTCATTTCCCTGCAGTGTAACCATGGATTTTCTTATACTGTCAAGTGTATCTGCTAGAACATTTAGTTGTTAAACCAACATTAAAGTATTTTCAGTGACAGCGTGTGACACTCTAGTTTGTGATTGTTGTTGTTACAAAGACTGAGGTTTCAGCAGGTTAAATCCTATAAATACAAAATGTAACAATGGCATGCCAGGCTTTTTTTTAAGTCATAGAGTTCCTTTTTTTTATAGTTGTTGAACTCCTGATGACCCACGAACTTGACAACCCATGTCTTGATTCATATCTAATTGGATTACTGAACTTTTTTACATACCCTTTTTTTAGTCTTTTTAACCTTATTGCTCTCTGGAATCTTTTGCCTAACAATTTACTGTTTTTTTTTTATTTGCTGATAATTAGTCACTATATCCTAATAGTTTCATACAATGGATGTTGCACTTTTCATGACCTCTTCCTTCTCCATGTGCCGCCTGCACTGCCTACACTCTTTTGTGTTTCAGTTCCGAGGTTGACATTGATGAATGTATGGCAGATTTACATTATTACATTAATTGAGCAGATGACATTGCCCCAACAAACACTTTTATAGTAACAAGGAATTGTAAGATCTGAAAAAAAAAAAAAAAAAAAACAATTTGGAGAACGTGTTGTTGGATATGAAAAAAGGACAAACTGAAAATAATTGTTGATTTGCCTTTGGTCTTGTTTCTCTGGTGTTTATACAGGGACTGGTGAGAGCGGGAAGAGCACTTTCATCAAACAGATGAGGATCATCAATGGCAGCAAATACAGTGAAGCTGAAAAAATGAATTTTGCTCGGCTTGTGTTCCATAACATACTCACAGCCATCCAGGCACTGATCCAAGCCATGGAGACTCTACACCTTGACTATGTTGATGAAAAAAATCATGTGAGATTTTTTTTTTTTTTTTAAACGGGAGAGATTCTCAGCAGAATTTTAAAAGATACCATTAGTGTGTAAAATGAATTAAAACAAAAGAACACAAAACAAAAACAAAGAAACATTTTTTTAAATGAATTGTATTTTTGATTGTGTGTGTGATCCAGATCCAGGCAGAGAAGTTGAGTAAAGTGGAAACAACAATTGTGTCCACTCTGCTGCCGTGGCAGGTAGATGCCATAAGGGAGGTGTGGAATGACCACGGTGTCCAAAGGTGTTATGGTCGCAGGAGAGAATTCCAGCTATCAGACTCTGCCAAATAGTAAGCGATTTTTTGTTTTTTCAAATCAAATAAACCCAAAATTGTAACACTGTATTTAAGCTACTGACAGTCTGTTCTTATAGCAACATATTTCTAAACAAAAGGTTAGAGCAGTTTTCTGACCAATGGTTGTTCCTAATGAGTCTGAATATTAAAGGCATTTTAATTCTTATACATTTTTCAGTTTCCTGAATGACTTGGACAGAATTGCATCTTCCTCTTACGTTCCAACCCTGCAGGACATCCTAAGGGTTAGAGTCCCGACCACAGGGATAACTGAGTACCCTTTTGTTATTGACAAATGTACCTTAAGGTGAAGTATTATCCTTTTTTCTTGCCAAAGACAAATGTATGATGGATTATAAGGAAAGTTCCAATAAATTGTCAGAATGCATATTTGAATAATATATATTAAACTAGTGTCTGTGTCTGTCCAGGATGGTGGATGTAGGGGGTCAGCGCACAGAGAGGAAGAAATGGATCCATTGTTTTGAAAATATCACTTCCATAATTTTCCTGGCAGCCATCAGTGAATATGACCAAGTTCTTTATGAGAATGCCAATGTAGTAAGTTTGTTGATAGAGCTGTGTATTTCAAAACATTGCTGAAAGTTTTTGACTATTGTTTGGTGTCAATACGCTGAGGTGATATTCCTCTCTTGTCTTTAGAATCGACTGAGAGAAAGCCTTGCTTTGTTCAAAACCATTCTTTCCTACCATTGGTTTGATGAGACCTCCACCATTCTGTTCCTCAACAAAATAGACCTGCTAGAGGAGAAGATCACACAGTCTGATCTGGCAACCTACTTCCCCAACTACAATGGTAAAACATGAACTCACTTTCAACTTAGCTTTTGTCTATGAACAATAAATACCATAGTTATGCTGCTTCAAGTACACAAAGAACTGTCAAAATACCATAACAGTGCATAACCGTAGCTATTGATTATTTTGTAATCAATTAATCCTCCCAATATTTGAATGGGCAAGTAAAAAAATGAGAAGTTAGTTAGTTTCCTTTTTTAGAACAGCAGAAAAAATAACCAGAAAGATATATATATATATATATATATATATATACACACACACACACACACACACACACACACCTTTTTTATTAAGTGTTCTCACATTATAGACATGTTCCGTTCCATGTTGTTTGTGGCAACCCTGCCACGCGCGTCACAATTAGCGTCCGTGTAAAACACGAAAGCGGAACCAAGGATTTTGAGCAGGGAAAGTCTGTTGTCGAAACTCGTAATTTATTTTTTTTTTTATCAATTCGGCAATAATCTAGTTTGTTGTTTGGAGTTTTTTTTTTAAATCTCAGTAGCTGTAGCTTGGCCAAATACAGACATAGCTTATACCATAACAAAAACTAAACAAAACAACAATGTGGCTAATTTTAAGCTAATACTGCTTAGTGGTCGTACTTTCCAGTCAGATCCAGATTCTTTTGTCCCCACAGGACCTCGATGTGATGCTAAATCTGCGAAGAAATTTATCCTGAAAATGTACGTGGAGCAACACGCTGGTCACGACCAGCCCATGTACACGCACTACACCTGTGCCACGGACACCGAGAACATCAAAGTAGTTTTTAAAGCCGTCAAGGATACGCTTTTTAGACGTTACATTGAAAAGTATGGTCTCGTGTAAGTTACATTGCATTTCTTTTTAACTTAAGTAAACGTTTTAACGAGAAACACGTAGTTTTCTGTTGTTTGTTGTGAAAGTTGTCGATATAGTCGCTGCAGCAGAGCAACTTTTTGATGGGAGTTATTGTTTGTGTTTACCGTTGCATATTAAAGCCCTTTCTCACACTTATCTTTGACAAACTGGTAAACAGGTTGGACCGAGTCTTTTCTTACAAGAATTCAAACTCTCTCGTCTTACAGCTTTGGCACGAGTAGGTAAGGAATAGTCTCATTAGTTGTACCTTAGATTTTATTTGACTAACTATGTTATTTGTGTAGCAACAATAAGAACCCACGTACCCTGTAAAGTAGTATGTTTCTTGCCAATTTACCTAATTGCATACATTAAAAAGAAATGTATTTGTCTACAAATTAATGCATTTATGTCTTTATTATCTGACCCGTGTCTGAGGGAAATATTTTGTTGTTAATCTCTGTTCATCTTCATACCTAGCATTGCTGAGCACACATTTTTTTCCTTTAAAAATATATTTATACAAAGAAGGATAAAAATAATACAACCGTTTTTGAATATGGTGTTCAGATGCATCACTCTGTTTCGCAAAAAGGTTCTGAGCCCCTAGAATGAGTCTTTCCACGTATCTTTTCCTACTCTTTCTACAGTGAGCACTGATAATTGTTTTTCTCATGTCTGAAGCTTGTTTGTTTTCTCAAACACATTTGCACATGCTCATATCCTTGTTGGTTCATATACGGTATTGAGAGTTTTTTTTTCCATGTTCAAAGATTTTTCTAACATGTTTGCAACACATGGTCCACGGCCCCTCAGAAGTACTGAGGGAGTGCAGTAGGGTCAGGTTCTGATTTTAAAAAAATTTTTTTTTTTTTTTGAAAGGCAGATTAGTTTCTTGCACATAGACTCCAGTGCAGAAGGCATGGCACCAAATACATTGGTAAATGTATAATTAACTAATTATATAAAAAAATACACAGATTTGTATGTAAAACGACAGAGTCCAGGGTTGATTTGGACACGTTTGTTTGTGCGACTGTTTTACTGCCTTCAGGAAACCCCGGGCTGTACCCAGACTGCAGGTGTGGCTGCACCGACAACGACTTGTCATGCAAACAACCTTTGTACCAAACAAAGGACTGACAGGCTAATTCCTGCTTCTTGTCTGACTGTTGGATCTGAACGATCGGTAAGTAGAAAGAAGAATTCAGTAGTGTCCATGGGTAAGCAGATACTTCCTGAGTGCTTTTGGTTTTACCTGCATTGCAATGATGGCTTTTAATTGCTCAAGGCCTGAGAAGTTCAGCACAGACACATTATATTACCACAAAAAATACGTTGATGTTGTGTAAGAGACAGTGAAAGAGGAAATTTCTTAATCAGCATGAAATGTGTGGTTTTTATAGAAACATGAAGTTGCCAGTGATCTTATGTCTAATTTTTTTCTGCTCTTTTGTGCTCTTCAGGCTAATAAAACCTTATACAGTTGCATAATAAGGATCACAAATCAACTGTCAGGGATTAATAGCAGTCCCACACTCCACACAGGATTTAAGTCTCCACTGTATCGTCCCATTCAGTGGCTCTGCTGGAGGAAGACGCTGCTGTGCAGAGAGCTGTTATAGCAGGTGATCGCCCTTATATGGTAGTGGCCCAGGTCATGTGACTACAAGATGGTGGAAGCTGTGAGGTGTTTGTAAGCTGAGCATCTCCATCGAGAGGCTGGGAGCAGGAAACCGGCAGAGAACTCGGCATTTCATCCATGCTCTGAGAAGCAGAAGGACACACATTCCTGAGCCCCAGCAGCGGTGAGTACACGATCCTTGTTCTGCCACGATAGAAAGGAGAAAGAATAGAGGAGAGGGGGTTGGGGGAATATGATCTTTTTCTCTCTCAGTGCCAGCAGACAGGAAGAGAGGGATAGAGAGGGGGAGGGAAGGAGGGGCTGCTGTCATCAGCACTGTGGTCCTGGGCTGTGGAAGGGGACGCGAGGCAACAACAGCAGCAGCTGCATCATCCTCCGTAGTCTTTACACATGATGCTGATGTAGTTGTTTGGTCATGTATGAACGTGTGTGTATGTTTATGTACCTACAGTAATCTCTGTGAATGAGTACCATCATTGGGTTTTTACATGATGTACTAGTACACAGGAAACTACTTTGCTGCGTGGGTTTTTGTGTCCCAAAATAGTGACAAATATCCTATTTCAGGGAGTTGAGGATCAAGGTACCCTCCTGTTCTCCCTCCATGCAAATTCAATGTACGAGTCACATATAATTTGCACTGAGCTCCGGGCAGTCATTGATTTGAATCAGCACTATAGGAAAAAAAGCAAGAAAGAGGAAGAGGAGGAACAGTTTGTGATGTAACTGCTCTCCTTTTTTTCCCCCTTGTCCCCACACTCATCAAATGGAAGATTATACTCTGGGAGAGGATGACCTTTAACCCCCAAATCTTTTTCATTTTCTTCATCCCTCCTCTGTGTTTCTGTTCACTTCCTTGTTTTTCTTGTCTGTTCCACCTCCTCTTTGATAACTATGGAAATCTTTCCGTCAGTGATTATTATAACACATGTTGGTACATGTTGGGGGGGAGGGGGGGGGGGGGAAGGGCCTTCTCATGTAAACGCTCTGAGGTGTAGCCAACCGAGACAAGAGATGTAAATGCTGTAATTATGTTGATAAAAATATATAATGTATTTACATATAACATATGTTTAGATTTTATGCAGCTTTTAGGTTGTGTGAATGGACATGAAGGTTTTTAAATATGCAAAATCAATGCTGCTGATCTCTGCTAAAATCGAAGAATCAAATAAAACATATTTTTTTATATAGGTAAAAATCTATTGAAACCTGAATCAGTTGATCGTAAATGCACTTTAATCTTTATTTATTTATTAGTCAGAAGACACAGGAAGATTTGTCTTTAGATGTTTGACCAAAAAAAAAAAAAAATCAAAGAATCAAAATTAAACCCATATAGCAGTGTTTTTCAACCTTAGGGTTGCGAATACAACTAATTCTTACTATATTTACCACTATGATTGAAAACACCACACAAAATCTTTAACAACTGTATAAACAACCTCATGCTTCATTGATTCTTTCAAAAGAAATGCAGCATAATAATCTGAGCTGGTGCAACTTGATTGATGGCTGTGATCACGTGACTGCACAAATGACAGTTACTGAAATATCTCTGCGGTTGCCAGAAATGTGTTGATGGCAAAATGTGTCACAAGCCAAAAAAGGTTGGGAACCACTATTGGTATATTTTATTTACACTAACATGGTCCTTGGTGTGGTGCTTTGGCCCAGAGGCAATGTCTCTGTCGTTGGTGTGAAACCCCAGGGTTCACCTCCTGGGCAAGTTTGAATCCCGGTTAGGGCAGTTGGTCCCTTCCAGTGGACTCCCCATCCGCAGGAAGGTTTGGGGGGTTGGTACGGTGCAATGTGATTTGGGTGGCAACTGCTGCCCCTCCGACCCGGTAACGGATAAGCGGATGAAAATGGATGGATGGATGGATGGATGGATGGTCCTTGGTGTATGTAAAGGACATGTTAGTAACATGTTTCAGAAAAACACACACAAAAAACAGCTCTTTTCTTCACAAACCTGTTTATCAACCCTCTTGTAAACAACTGGTTTCATTGGCTTTACCTTTAAATTTTAACGAACCACTCTGTGATCTGCCCTATTTTACATCAAGCCTTTAAATTTTAACGAACCACTCTGTGCTCTGCCCTATTTTACATCAAGGCTTTCTGTAATCATGGCCACGGTTGAGCAGTTAGACAGAAATGGATGCTGATAAATTGACAGATATTGACAAGCACATGCTCAGCTAAGTGTGTTTCCTTTTGTGTGTGAGGTAATGTATGCCATTCTGGTTGTTATGGTAAACCGACAGGACACTGTTTTGCGGCTTGAGTCTATTATGAAACAATAGGAAGAAAATCATACAGGGGGAGTTTTTTTCTTTAAAACAAATATAACTAACATTAAATACATTTAGGCTGACAGGTCTTAAAATTTAAGTCGGGTTATATGAAAGGCAGACTGCAGGTGTTGTTTTATATTAATTTTGTCAGAGAGGGAGAGAATCTGACCTTCAGATCACTGCAACATATTAATACATTTTCTGTAACTTTGACTTTAATTTTCCACATTCAAGTTGAAGTTTTCTACAATACAACAAATATATACTCAGAGTGATCAATAAACATTAAATATTTATTACATATGAGTTTTACTACAGCTGGTATTTTAAAGCTTGTAGACATGCATTAAGTTGGATTTGGTACAAATAAATGCAGACCTGTCCCTCAGAGACCCTTCTGTGAGTCATCACTGTATAAACGAGATGTGAGAAATGTGCTATTTATGGCAGTCCTGTAATAATGAGTGTGTGAACTAGGAATATTTAGACCACTGAGCCAGTGTGTATAAAGCATTCTCTTTCCTGTTCCTTTTACACACTTTCATATGGTAATGTACAGAAAATACCAGCAATATTTCTTGAGGCGTGACTTGTAGTGTTATGTTGTGATGAAACTGAAGTACTCAAAATACTGCATGAAAATAAATCCTTGGCCTATACAGTATGACTGTATAAACGAGATGTGAGAAATGTGCTATTTATGGCAGTCCTGTAATAATGAGTGTGTGAACTAGGAATATTTAGACCACTGAGCCAGTGTGTATAAAGCATTCTCTTTCCTGTTCCTTTTACACACTTTCATATGGTAATGTACAGAAAATACCAGCAATATTTCTTGAGGCGTGACTTGTAGTGTTATGTTGTGATGAAACTGAAGTACTCAAAATACTGCATGAAAATAAATCCTTGGCCTACAGTATGATTTTTTTTATGAACTGTGAGTGCAAAAATACCTAAATAGCACTACCGGTAATTCATTCTAATTTTATTGCATGAACATGAATGACGCGCACTATAAATTCAATCATTCTTCCATCTACTTATCGTTTCCATGCCAAGGCCCTCCAAACGGCATTAGCAAACTCACCCACAATTCTACAAAATATGTCAATAAACATAGTCAATAGTATTTTACACATGCTGCAGGAAAAAGTATTTGTTTCACTTAAGTATCTCAGTCTTAAAATACCATCCAACATTTATGGAAGTGGAAGCTTCGACTTCAGGTCAGATGCGTGACTTACTTAATATATTTTCAGGGCAACAGCTTCACTGAAGCTCTGAAAGCAACTCACGACATTTTCTACAAAGTGCCGTCACGATGCACAGCACTGACTAAAAACAAAATCAAGTTACATTTTAAGCCTTTTTACATTCTGTACGCGTCTACTATAACCTTGTATGAGATTGTTGCTCGTGTTTAAAAAAGCACTAAAAGTAATGAAGCAGAGGGATGAATAATTATTACTCTCCAGGTTTGTTGTTGCACCATTAGAGTCTCTTTAATAACAGTAATTATCTCCCACAGGTCCTCCTGGGGTTGGACCTGGCATCAGAGAGAAAAATGAACTCTGAAGGGGGCGAAGGCAGACCAGGTTTATAAATCCACTGGCTTTCAGAATGAATTAAAAACAACATTTTTAAAATAATTACTAACTATTTAAGTGTTTTACCCCAGTCCCTCCTACCTCACTTCCTCTGCAAGGAGGTGCCTCACAGAGAAAGAAACTTTCTGCCCCTAAGATCAGCCTGTCACTGGACCAGAGTGAGGATGACTTGGGCGAAACACCAGACGACCTGGACATTAACGTTGACGACCTTGAAACTCCAGATGAGGGCGACTACCTGGATTACACGGATCATGAAATGGACTGGGAAGGTGGGTATATTAGTTAAGGCTTTTTAAATATCTAAACATTCTGGGATGTCTTCCAAAGAGGAAATCAATGCACTGGAAATACCCTGGAAACACACACAAATTCAAATTTAAAATCTTCTCTAAAAATATTGACAAAATTGTCCAGCACAAATCCATGAAAAATCTAACTTGAAATAATCTGGTAAATTGATAGTAAAGATCCAGATTTTACTTTTTACACCTTCCATGAAGTTGAATTCATAAATAAATATAGTATATTAAGTAATAACATAAATATTTTTTTCTTGGATCCTGGTGATGTCAATTTCTAACATATTTGATTTTTTTTCCTCATGTCAGACCCAAACACAGCCGGTAGTGTTGGAGCAACTGAGCCTTATGATTCCATCCCAACGTATAGTGCAGAGGAGGAGCGACAGGACGGGAAACTCTGGAGGACAGTCATCATTGGGGAGCAGGAGCACCGCATCAACATGAAGATCATTGAACCCTACATGAGGGTCGTCTCACATGGAGGTGAATTCTTCCTTTCTGTTTATTGAGATCGCCAAATGTGGATTTTAACATACAGTAAACTGAGTTTAGAAATCGGGTACTACTGTAGTAATTTAAAATCCACATACATTGTACACGTTATACAGTACACAAAACAATTCTTACTGACTTCATATCTTAAATAATCAGTATCAAGTGACAATTGTAACAATTACTTCTTTATTTAGAATTTGAAATTTAAAGGAAAATTGAGTCCTAGTCCTAGATGTGACGTTTTAATGCCTGTTCTTCATGTGTTGGATATGTAGCAACGTTGACAACTATTTTGAGTTTAAAAATAATTCTCCTATATTTTCACCTACTGCAGCTGCTGAAATGAGAGTTTCAGGTGACCTTGTCTTTAAAATGAAGCCACTCACCATAGTCACACCATATTAGTCTTTCTTGCAGGGACCTCAGGGTTAAGATCAGGTCAGTGAGTAAATCCTGACAATATGTAATAATACTGTTATTGATGGAAATCAGAGCCCATGATCCTGACATGTAGTGAACGACTGTAAAACCAACCAATGGACAAACTAGAGACGTCTGTCAGTGAACAGTCAACCTTGGCAGCTTTGTGGTTCGGATAAAAGACCCTCTGTCTGAGGAACGCCCAGTCAGTTGACGAATAATTTACTGCAGAAAGGAAAATTACAATAATCTAAGAAGTTGTGAGAGGAAATAAGAGAGGAAGTCGCCAAGAAAACAGACAACGACGGAAGAAATTAATGGGAGAAAAAGGCAGCAGTCACATTAGTGAAAGTTAATTGTTGTTAACCTCCACAACAAAGCACTCTTTTATATAAACTTTTTCTCCGTTTCTTTTGTTTAAACAAGGTTACTATGGGAACGGAGTAAATGCCATCATCGTGTTTGCTGCCTGTTTTCTGCCAGACAGTGACAGAGAAGACTACCACGAAATCATGGAGAACCTCTTTCTGTGAGTACTGAACTTCAGTTCACAAAAATAACCCGTGAGTCAGAGAGATAGTGAATCAGGAAGATGTTAAAGGGTAGAAATACCAGTGGAGATACGACGGTGTAGAAGACAGATGCTGCAGGACTGTTTGATCTTTGATATATGTATAGGCTTAAGAAAAAAGAACGCCACACCAACCCAACAGCAGTATCTCTTTGAAATTTGTAGTAGATTGGGATGAAATACAGGAATCAGTGTTAATTTTTACAGCCAATTTATTGTCTTACTCTGTTGACTAAACTGCAACTTATTCTTAGCACAGATTTAAGTAATGGGTCTATTTATTTTAGTTGACAAAATATCAAAATATTTTACTTGAACTCTGTTTAAAATATTAATTTAATTTTAAGGTATTCTGTTATTATTAAATGTAATATTTATTATTATTATTTCAGTTTAATTTTCATCTTAGTAACCAATTTATTATTATTATTTCAGTTTAATTTTGTAGGTCATTGTATTCAAAATATTTTTTAAAGGTTCTTATAGAGGAACTGTATAAAGAATTCAGGAGTGGCCGATAAGTACATCAATGTGGTGCAGCACATACTATATGAGGAAGGAGAGATAACATGCAGTATTGGGTCACGTTAAGGTTTGACATTGAGCTCCTTGATTGACAGGGTAAATGCAGTATCGTGTTTACACGAAAGAATTTTGTGATGATGTGTGATATAATCGTAAGAGTCAATCTGACCCAGTAATGTGTGGGCAAGTTGAAGTAATTCTCTACTATTGAAAAAAATGGGCACAAAAAATGTCACACACACATTTCACTGATCAGCTCCACAGTCCTGATTCCTCTGAATTAGGCCAAGTCCCCTGTGTGCACGGAGAACTCTGTAAATGAAGTGATTGGACGTGAAGTGATAGTTTAGCAGAAGCCTTCTGTGCTGATGTCTTCATTGTCCTGCTGGCACAGATGCTTTTCATACTTGGACAGTGCGGTGGCTGTCCCACAGGCTGCTCTCTGAAAGATATCGAGTGAGCTGGCACATTCAAGAGTTTTTGGGTAGAAATGGAGAGAGGTAAACCACAGCATCTGCAGTTTCTGCTGCCAATTGGCATGAGGTGGATATACATGTGTCCAGGTTGGTAAACAGGATGCTGCTCTCTGTCAGTGGGAAATAACCAAAAGGATGTTGGTTTTTGAATGGAGAATGACATTGGTTTAGGAAGAACGGAGAGTCCGACCGAGCCGAGTGACTCACTGAGGACAGATGGGTTATTGAGAAAATGGTGGAAGCTGAAGATGTTGCCGGAAAGTTCCCTGCTGATTTGAAAAAGGGAGAAATGAGAAAGGGTTTATTTTAGCCACAGACTTGGACTTTAAAACTAGAATACTAATTAAGAAGCAGCCCTTGATGAAGAGAACTGAAAAGGTTTAATTCAGAATTTAAGGCCAGAGACATGATTTGTTTCTGTTTTATTTCTACCACATGCAGTAGCAAGGGTAGGTCGAAAAGTTTCAAGACAGATGTCATATCTATAATTAACTGTGATTTTATGACTAAAGATTATTTAGACAGGTCAGGTGTGGAGCTGTGTTACATTAAAATTGATGAGGGTTTTTACATTAAAAAATGGACAATGATGACATCATCACATTTTTAACCTACAAGCTTCAATGGAAATTTAATGAAAGTCTTAATATTACACTATAAGTTCAAATTATTATTAATAATAATTGGAGCATTGCCACAGTTATTAAACTAGTTCCGTCTGATTTCTTTCTTACCCAATAACTGGAACTTTTGAAAGGAGCTGGACTTCAGTCCTGGTTTGGTCCTTCAGATTTCTACAAAGGCGGAATTCTCTGAGGGAAGCATGACTTCAACGGTGTTTTTTTTTATTAAATCTATTTTGTTTTGTCCTACCTCTACTTGTAATGTAACTGATTAAGGCCATGGTTTTTGGGTTAGTTGACATGTATATTTGACCACTAGAGGCTGCTGTTTATGGTAAAATGATGCTGTTTGATGCTACAGTTCTAATCCGTTGGCATTAACTGTGGTGTTGACATGTCCAAAGTTAAACAATGCACAATGGAAAACTATCTGTCCCATTAGAATTCAAACTAGGGCTCCAGGGCTTCCAGCATTGATTGGTCACATTTAATAATGTATAAGAATACCTGAGGGCCAACAGCTCCTCCTGTGGTACGACCAGACTATCATTAAAAGACTCTTATTTTTAACTAGCACATAACAAATGCTTCTGTTAGAGTAAGGTTCAATCCAGGCCACAGTTTTTCTAAAGTATTTATCGCTGACAGATGACAGAAGATTTTATTATTGAATATTTATTAATCAATAATGTTTACAGTATGTAAGCTACTTCAGTTTTTGTTTATTTTTTGCTATTTTTTTTCTTTTTGTCAACTTTCATCTATCTTAGCTAACTGGGCCAACAGGCTAATTCTTACAGGTGGCTACAAGTCAGTTAATTCCAAGCTGTTTTACCAATAAAACAGAGCCAAAGAGACAAATACGGTAGCAGTTTTCCAAAATGTAGATTAAATGTATTTTACGCATAAAAAACACATTCAAAAAACAAACAGTCTTTTTGTTTGACTTTTACTGCAGGGCAAACGTCAGGTGAAAATAAAAAAAAAAGTAAATGTTTGTTTTGAAAATGTTTGTAGCTAATCATTTGAGCAGGTAGATTCTGACAGGCTGTATTTGTATCTGTCTGAGATCAGCTACGTGATCAGCACACTGGAGCTGATGGTGGCCGAGGACTATATGATTGTGTACCTGAATGGAGCCACGCCCCACAGAAGAATGCCTGGCCTTGGATGGCTGAAGAAATGCTATCAGATGATCGACAGAAGGTTGGTCCTTGTTGATGCTATGAAAAAGAAGGTGAAGCTGATAATTGTTGACACACCCATGTAGTCACCTACTTCATATGACATGTTGTTTTTTTTTTCAGGCTCAGGAAGAATTTGAAGTCCTTCATTATTCTTCACCCATCGTGGTTCATCAGAACTGTTCTAGCCGTGACCAAGCCCTTCATCAGGTAAAGTAGACACAGGTGGATTTGTCTCAAGCAGTGTGGACTAAGGTCTGGTCGTATTCATTTAGACTTGCAGCAAAGTCCAGTCAATTTCATATGTTTAACCAAAATTCACAAAACACATTTCTCTCAACAGCACAGTTATGAAATTATAATTAAAATTTTAAATCTCCTCCTTTAAAAAACCCATAAAACAGAGAAAAATTGAGGAATGTATATGCAGTCAGTATGCTGAGTTTATATTAACAATAATAATACAAAGTAAAACAATGTAAAATGTTTTACAAAAATGATTAAAAACCAAATGAGATGACAGTGAGGCGCAGGACTACTCATGACCAGCAGGGGCTGGCTTCAAAACTTTATTCAAAGTTATGTTATTTTAGTTCCATTGGCTACGGGATCAGTCTATGTCCCTGTGACTCAGGTTAGCTGAGAAGGTTAGTAGAAGTCAAGCACCAGAATCAACAAACAAGTAGATGTAGCTCTGGAAATCTGGAAAAACGAGCTGTTCTCAGTCACAAGAGGGAGATTATAATCACACACTGGGTCACACTGGGTCAGACATACCATTGTTTATAACTGTTTAAAATGTACCTTTGAATGTGATATGTTAATCTTTGTTTCCACACCGGTGTTTAAGATTGTTCTGGGCTGAGCTAAAGTAAACATGCCAATCATTGCATTCAAATTTGTTTTTGTGCACGCGTGTGTGTGTGTGTGTGTGTGTGTGTATCGACGTTGTCTCAGCGCCAAGTTCAGCAGCAAGATAAAGTATGTGAACAATTTGGATGAACTGCAGGAGCTCATCCCAATGGAACAGGTCCAGATCCCAGAGTGCATCATTAGGTGAGACCACTGCACCACCTTCACGTCAGAGTCGTCTCTTCAAATGGCTTTAAATTCATCTTGTCATTTGAACTCTCACCTCCAGACTGGACAAGGAGCTGAAGGAAGCAGCCGAGAACTCAAAGTAAGCAGAGACTGTCCTGTCCCTCATTACTGCCCTCTGTGGAGACTCTGGTCTCTGTCGCCGTGTTATCAATGGCTGCAGTGCTCATTTATCAAACGGCATGCTCTGAAATCACACACACTCCTTTCTGACTGGAATTGAATTTGGCAAACGTAGAAAAGAGACCGCTAAAAAAAAAAAAAAAGTTGCTAAAGTTGCAAAATGCGTTGCTTTCATCTCATTAATCATCGCGGTGTAATAAACGAGGCCATCTTCATTGCTGAATGATCTATTACTCTGATAATGAATGAAGGAACAAAGCTGTAGCATTACACACTAATCTTCTGCTGACTAATCGTGCTGCGAATTGTCAACTGCACGTCTTTAAATTCACAGCATACCAACACGTTACTACAGTAAATCCTGCCTCTAACAACCTCTCCATTTTCCCCACCTTTTCATTCAAGAGTGAACAGTTTCCTGCAGGGAATGGAGCCAACAGCGTCCGGCAGAGCAGAGTAAGTCGTCCAAGTTCACACGTGGAGAAGAGAAACGGCGGAGTGTCTGCAGTCTGTCAGCCGTGCATAAACGTACAGGTCTTTAACGCCTCTGTCCGCCTGTTCTTTTTCTCAGCAGAGTGGACCCAGCGGGTGCCAGCAGCTCCTAAACCCAAACATCCTGAAGAGTCACCTCAAAGTCCTGCAAACACCATGATATGATTGAGGCAGGAAAGGCGGATGCGAAGCAGTGAGTTGAGCTGCTGTGCTTTTGTGTAGACTTTCAAATGAAACTACATTTTACAAGAGATTACTTTCAGTTTTACTCTCTATAAAAGTACTCTGTAGCATCTACCAGTCCGTGCACCTGCAGTCTGCAGAAGCTGTAAAGTGGAGCACGAGGCTTGGCAGCATCTACAGAGTAGCATCAATGTTCACAGTAGGGTGGAGGAAACGCAATTTACACTGGACAGAGCACCGGGCAAACCCATTTATAGAGTCTATAGTGTTGTATTGTAGTTGTATGCATGAGAAGCAGTGATGCAATAATGTCACCTTCAGTGGTTACACTGCCTCAGTACTTCAGAGCAAGATTCAACGTGTGCATCAGCAAACAACAATATAAACACAAGGTGAGACCAAAAAAAAAAAAACACCTTGTGCCATAAATTAACTTTTGCATCTCACCAGCCCAGTACTCTGTCCTCAAACACATACACATTCTATCCTAGATATATACTCTAAACTGTTAGGAAATAAATAGAAGGAGAAGCTGAACAGATTACAACAATCGTCACATTGTGTCAGTAGAAAAAAAAAGACAAAAATGTCTCCATCCCCTCTATGTTGAGATGTTCGTGTTATAATTAGCTCAAAATATCACTGCAAATGCAAAGCAACATAAAGTGGTTTCCAAGGAGAGACCACTCCACTGAGGCGCCCCCGTGCTGTTACAGAGAGCAGACTCTTAAAGTCATAACAGCATTAATCACCTTTATGTTGCCTCTACAGTACAACTGCGCACTGTACAACAGTGTGATCAAATCTACAGTGTGAAAAAAATATATTTGTTGGATCTGATGCTCTTTTTTTCTACTGACTCAACAGTACTGTGTTGAAACCTGCCATGTTCCTCCATTAAATATTACATCAGGTGAAAAATGCCATGTGAGTACAAGTCAGTTTAGCCACGTTCTCTGAGTGTGTGTGTGCGTGCGTGTGTGTGTGTGTGTTTTCAACTGTTAACTGTCAGATGCATAATTTAAGATTGAAGATCTCTTTAAAGCACAATGTCATATTTGTGTGTGAATATCTACACCTGTGTGTGCACTTGTGCTTGTTCCCACAGAGGTAAATGATGCTCTTTATCAATGAATCTCCAATATGTTGTATTGAATAAAATAATGAATCACTGTCTAAAAATTCAATAAAATTGAATTTCAGTCATTCACTGTTTCATAGTGTTTCCAATGTGGTGGCATATAAGGCATATTAGTGCATTTTTATTCACTTTTGAGAAACATCTATTTTTGAAGACGACACTTACTAAAAAAGGCCTCAAAAAGTTTCTCATAATAAATAGAAATGTGCTAATATACTTAAATAATATACTAAATATGTAGCAATGTACATTTTCATCTTTTTTCTAAGATTTTTTTAAAACGCTACATTTTGTTGAGAAACATGCAAAAAAAGGTACAATTTAAAAAAATAATTTTACAGAATTCTTTTCAAACTTTTTTAGTTTTTGACCGGAAATGACACAAAAACTTCAGATTTTGACTTTAACATTTAAAAAAAAAAGATTTCAAAAAATGTTCTCTAAATGCCCTAATTTTATGACAAACATGCAGGAAAAGATAATAATAATAAAAAAAAAAATTACAAAATTTTTATCAAAACTTTTTAGTTTTTGATCAAAAATGACATGAAAAGTTCACATCTTGAGTGAAGATTTTATAGAAAAAAAAATTCCAAAAATGTTTTCTAAATCCCCTAATATTATGAGAAACATGCAGGAAAAGATAC
>NC_024320.1:27769138-27791917 GCF_000523025.1 Cynoglossus semilaevis
TTGTGTATAACGTTTTCTGTCAAAATGGCAATTTTTTGTTTCATTTTTGTTCAAAAACTAAACAATTTGAATGGAAAATGTTTGAAAAAATATTTTTTAAAATGTTATAGTTTTTTGCATGTTCCTCATAAAATTAGGGCTTTTAGAAACAATTTTAGAAATATTTGTGTATAAAGTATTCTGTCAAAATGTGAATTTTTTGTGTCATTTTTGTTCAAAAACTAAACAATTTGAATGGAAAATGTTTGAAAAAATATTTTTTAAAATGTTATAGTTTTTTGCATGTTCCTCATAAAATTAGGGCTTTTAGAAACAATTTTAGAAATATTTGTGTATAAAGTATTCTGTCAAAATGTGAATTTTTTGTGTCATTTTTGTTCAAAAACTAAACAATTTGAATGGAAAATGTTTGAAAAAATATTTTTTAAAATGTTATAGTTTTTTGCATGTTCCTCATAAAATTAGGGCTTTTAGAAACAATTTTAGAAATATTTGTGTATAAAGTATTCTGTCAAAATGTGAATTTTTTGTGTCATTTACATTTTGAGAGAAAATTTTATAGAAAACAATTTCTAAAAATGTTCTCTTAATGCCCTAATTTTATGAGAAACATGCAGAAAAGATACATTTTTAAAAAATAATTTTCCAAAAATTTTTCATCAAAATCTTAGTTTTTGAACAAAAATGACACGAAAAGTTCACATTTTGACAGAAAACTTTATACATAAAAATTTTAAAAAATGTTCCCTAAATGTTCTAATTTTATGAGAAACATGCAGGAAAAGATACATTTTAAAAAAATAATTTTCCAAAAATCTTTCATCAAAATGTTTTAGTTTTTGAACAAAAATGACACAAAAAAATCACATTTTGACAGAGAACTTTATAGCAAAACATTTCTAAAAATGTTCTCTAAATGCCCTAATTTTATGAAAAACATGCAGGAAAAGATACATTAAAAAAAAATTATTTTCCAAAAATGTTTTAGTTTTTGACCGGGAATGACACAAAAAGTTCACATTTTGACAAAAACCTTTATAGAAAAAAATTTCTAAAAATGTCCTCTAAATGCCCTAATTTATAGGAAACATGCAAAAAAAGATGCAATTTAAAAAAATAATTTTACTGAATTTCTGTCAAACTTTTTTAGTTTCTGACCGGAAATGACACAAAAAGTTCAGATTTTGACAGAAAGTTTTATAGAAAAAAATTCTAAAAATGTTCTCTAAATGCCCTAATTTTATGATAAACATGCAGAAAAAGGCACATTTTTAAAAAATAATTTTCCAAAAATGTTTGTCAAAATGTTTTAGTTTTGACCAGAAATGACAGAAATATTCACATTTTGACAGAAAATATTATAGAAAAAAAATTCAAAAAATATTCTCTAAATGCCCTAAGTTTATAAGAAACATGCAGGAGAAGATACATTTTTTAAAAATAATTTTCAAAAAGATTTTGTCAAAATGTTTTAGTTTTTGACTGGAAACGTCACGACCTGGAAACAAGGTTCTCTAAATGTCTTAATTTTATGGGAAACATGCAGAAAATATTTTTTTTCAAAGATTAATTTTTTATAATTTCTCAAAAAAGTTTTTTTCTAAATGTTCAAAAAAAATTCAAAAGATTTTTTAAAGATTTTTTTTCTAAGTGTTCTAAAAAGAATTTTTATTATTTCTGAAAATATTTCAATTTTTTAATAATTTTTTTTCAAAACGTTATATTTTGAAGAAAGACATGCAGAAAAGATACAATTTTGAAGATTTTTTAAGATTTTCATAAAACATTTTGTATATGACCAAAGTGTTCTAAAAAATGTTTTTCTAAAAATGTGTCAAAAAGTTTTTTTCAAAATGTTTTAAAAACGCTATATTTTGTTGACAAACATGCAGCAAAGATACAATTTTGATTTTTTTTAAAGGACTTTCCTTAACATTATTTTACTGACCAATCTGTCTGACCAATGTTTTTTCAAATAGTTGTATTTTGCTGAAAAACATGCAGAACAGATACAATTAAAAAAATGTTCAAAGATTTTATCAAAATATTTCAACATCTGACTAAAAAATTGTTTTTAAAAAATAATTTTCTAAACATTTTTCAAAAAAAATGTTTTTTCTAAAATAAAATTTCAAAACGCTCTAATTTGATGACAAACATGCACAAAAGAAAATTTTGAAAAACAATTATCAGCATAATTTTCCATCACCTGACCAAAAACTAAGGTTTTTTCGAAATATTACAAAAAGGTTTCTAAACATTTTTCAAAATGCTTATTTGAAGGGAAACATGCAGAAAAGATAATTTTTTTCCAAAAATGTAAACTGTAAATGCAAACTTGAGATTTTGGCTAGAAAATTCAAAAAAGAATAAATAAAAAAAAATGTTATTTATTAAAATGCAAAATTTTCATCATTTCATCATTTTTCAACATCTGACCAGAAATGACATGAGCCATTGTCCAGATTTTTTTTACACTCTGATTTAATCTGAATTAATTAACAGCAAACACAGTTAAGTGATGAAAAAAGGATGAAATATAGCATTACACTTTTATAAATTAAAGGGATTACCAGGAAACGCATTGTTAAAGAATTTGAATAAAGAGATTTTTAACATTTCAAATGTAATAAACGTTCATTATTTCGAAGTACAGTGGAGCCTTGGTTTTCTGAACTGAAACTAAAACCATTTTTTCCCATAGAATTATGTTCTCCGATACTGCCACCGGCCAACTGCTTTTCGTTGATCCAAATCAGTAACAACTTTACCACTTCTTATAATGTCTGAGAATCTTTGTGATCACAGTCACTCCTTTGGCAACGTTTGCTTCTTTTACTGCTTTCTTCGTCTTAATGATGGTACAAATCGACGACACATACGCCATTCTCGTGCTTTCGTATAATCTTTCTTCACTTCTATTGTTGTTCTCACTATTTTTCTTTCCCATGGTGATTTAAGAATAAAAAAAAATAGAAGAAATAGCACAACACAAGAAATACTGGCAAATTCAGACAAAAAGTTCTTAGCGTGTATATCCACGGACTGACGCCACACACTCAGTCGCTTAGTGACCACATGCTGCTTGCGCGTTATAGTCTCTTGTTCGGCCACCAAGTAATGGTTTTGTTTTGTGAACCGAAAAGGGAAGTGTTCGATAACCGAGGTTCCACTGTACTAAAGAATATTTAATGATGTGGAATTTTCTGCAGTTGTAAATAAAACTTAATAGAAATAATTCCTCATGTCTCATATTACCAAAAGATAATGAGGTCTGTTTCTCCACGCAGCACATACACAACAGACACAGCGATTAACAACAATAAAACAGAGCCCAGAACAGAAAGAGGTGAAGAAGATACTTATTTAAAAATGTCTTTGCCTGAACTAAAATTGTAGCCTTCATCGTCATACTCCAGGTCGTCCTCGTTATCCTCCAGTTGTCCGTACCGGAACTTCCTGTACACGGTTCCATCCTTGCCCATGTACACAATGTCCTCGTCATCGTCATCATCATCTTCCACCTTACTCCGTGAGCGACGTTCACCAAAATCAACCATCTGAGTCTCCTGAAGGCGCCCCCCGGAGGAACTGGCATTGCCGGTGTAAATTGAAGAGCCTCCGTGTCTACTGTTGCTGCCGCTGCTCTTCCCACCGAAGCCTCCACCAGATCCCAGCTTCTCGTAGCCACGAGGAGGCATGTCACGGGGTGCACTTTTGGACCGGGAGTGTCTGACGATGAAGACGACAGCCACCAGTCCCAGCACCAGTAAGATGCATGCGATAATGAAGAGGGTCAGGTTACCCCTCATCTCCTCTTCCTCATCATTGGTGAAGGCCAAGTTGGTGCTAAGGACACATTCTCCTACAGATAAACAGGAGACATAAACGCACTCTTAAACACCTCCTTTCCCTGCACAGGGTGCTATAATCCGAGGTAAATCTCGCATCACTTGTAGAGTTGTTAGATTAGATTAGATTAGATTGTTGATCAAACCTGGGGAAAGTGACATGCAGCAACAAAAATGATAGATGACTGAAAAGACTGTACAATAAAATGAGAGAATAAAACTAGATCTTTTAAATGTAAAAAATAGAATTCAAAACCCCTAAAGAAATTCTAGAAATTTTGAAAACGTACTCACAAAAAAATCTACTCTGATCTGCATATGAGCAATAAGTAATGTTTAGATAAAGCACAGAAGCAGAGTATATTTTGTAGTGGTTATTTATTTACTTTTTGACAGACAAAGTGGTGGAGTCTGTGTCCAAGACAGAAACGGAGAAAGAGAGAAGGTGTTTAACTGTAGAAAATGAATCCTGTATAGGATTATTTAGAGGAACAAATAATAAATGTAGTTTTCCTGCCCATGTATTAAAACAATGAGTACTCAGTGATGCGGGTACACACAATACAACAGTGGCCTGTTATGTCCAATTAAAATATTCCTGCATTTAAATGAACATTTATAACTTAGAAGAATCAGTTGTATTGAAAGCTCAGCTGTGAATCAGATCCTGACCTGACTGCAGCCTCAATCTGATTTTATATAGATTAGAATAAAAACAACAACAAAAAACATTAAATCAAATTCAAAAAAAGGAAAAACACAAGCAAATGGCAGCATCACATAAAGACATCTCCTAATACTGCTGGTGGCCAATAAACTAGGTGAATACTGAATTTTCTCTTTGTCTTCATCCATTTCCAGACTGGGTTTTTCTGAAACATTTCTTTGAGCTTAAATAAAAATGATTGATTACCTGACTGGTTTCTGCTGCATAGGTTTCTACAGACATTGGAGTCAAATTATAATTTCTCTGCTGCTGCTCTGGAGGGATCTTTCAAAGCTGACAAATGGAGTTGTGAATTGGGAGGAGTTTTTTCGGGAGCCATTCGTGTCCCATTCATTGTTTTTTTCTTTACTTGTATAAGTCTGTGGCTTCTCGTGTCCCATTCATTGTTTTTTGTTTCTTTACTTGTATAAGTCTGTGGCTTGAAAAGGTTGAAAAAGTTAAATATATGGTTTAAAAAACAAAAGGAACTGAGGAAGGCAGGAGGACATAAAACTTAAAATAAACATTTTTAGTGAATTGTTTACTCCTAGTAATTAAGAGTTAACAATTAACTAATCCTACATGTTTTAGGACAGAACCTCAGGCCACTTCCTGCTCTTCCTCTCTGATCACACCTAGAGCCCACCTCGACTCTCTGTGCAGTTACAACAGTGCTGCTGTCGTATCCCAGCCTCCTCACTGTCCCCGTGGCGACAACAGCGCAGACAGCGCCCTCCAGCTTCTAAAATGGCCTGGGCAGGACACATGGTACAGTTGGTGCGACCAGGACCCCGACACTCCAGACAGGAGCTGTGGCAGTCTTCACAGCTGTGGCTTGAACCCTGGTGGGCAACAGAGACAGACAGACAAGGTCAACAGGGTCAACTTTGAATGTCATTGACTGTAGAGGTTTTAATGTTGCTACCTTCACAACGGGGTACTGTCCGATGTCACACCTGGACTCACAGGTTCCCTCAGACAGCAGGTATCCAGTGTAGCAGGTGGAACATGAACGAGACGTTTTTCCTGAAAAAGTTCAAAAGTAAGAAAATTAACTTTACAGAAAAAAATAATTGTACCTGCTTTAAAACTATTCTTTTTGAACTTTTTTATTCAATTTTGTATTGAAAGAAAACTTTGTCAGATCTTTGACCTCAATAATGGACAAGCTGAAATTATTGTATTTTAAGACTTTTTGTAAAAATGTGTCCTCTTTATTTTTAATGTCCTTGTAAACTACTGTAGTTTCCAAACCTTTTGTGCTGGACCTTTAGAAAAGCCCATTTGGTTCAAAACTTCACTGACATTTTTAATTTTCTGGCATTTTCAGGGCAAACTTATCCGTGGGTGCAAAATGTTGATTTGCATTAATATAACTTACATATATATAACATATATATAGAAACACATATAACTTATTCTGATTGTTCTTGTGTTACAGGACTGGTTGTCTCGTGTCTGGATTGTCAACACTGTCTAATCAAACCTGTACTGTTTGAGAAATTCTTCCTACTGTTGTGTACATTCTCCAGACTTTCCACTGTTTCCTGCCTGAGGCCTGACATCTGCATATGTTTAACTCTGTGACTGCTGCTGCTCAGAGGCTTCGTACCTGAGCATGTCCTGCAGCTGGCGTGGCAGGGCTCACAGGTCCTGTGGGCCACGTCGTGGTAGAATCCCTCCGGACACGTAGGAAGGCATCGGCTTTCCTTCCGCATGTAGATGAGTCCTGGAGTGCAGCTCAGGCAGCTGTCTTCCCTGCCCCCGGTGCACTCCCCACAACTGGGGTCACACTTTTCACACATCCCAGAGCCTGTGTTTCCATAGTGACTGCAGCCATAGATGGTGAGAGAGTTATGATAGATTACATTCAATTAAATGAAATGAGATTAGAGGTCTGTTTGTTCTCAAAGGAAATTCCTCTCCACTGCCACCAGGTCACTTCTGCACAATAACACGACATGCTGTGGACCTGGATACTGCAGTGGTAATATTCCACCTCAAACTATGTCAGAGGAAACTCACCCTCAGCTCCTACCTGACAACTGTGGGTCCATCCTCTCTTTTGTTATTCTCTGCACTTCACGGCAGGTGTTACGATATGAGGGAGGCATGTCAAAGGAATAAATAGCCTTTGTGTCCCTTTATGTTTTCTCTGGGGTATTTAACGGCACATCAATTTAACGGCACGTTAATTTAACTATCCCAATCATTGCATCCCAAATAAAATCAAGTCTAATTAGCATTTTACAGGCCACACGAAGGGCTATTTAAATCTCCGGCTAAATTAGCTTGTGTCTTCAAACTGCCATCAGTCCAGATAGGAGAGGAAAAACAGTGGTTTTGTGACCACAGGGACACTATGAAACTTTGTTGATCTTTTATTAATGATGGTGCCCAGCTGCTGCGTTCAGGTGACGGACGAGCAGCGCTGCTGGATAGTCAGCGGGTTAAACTACCTGTGCTGGCAGATCTCCACGCACTCTTTGCCCTCTCGAAATAGGTGGGCTTTACAAGTGAGACACTCGTGGCGGTTCCCTCCCACACAGCTGTCGCAGGACGGGTGGCAAGGCTCGCATTTCTGTGCCAGCACATCCTCGTAGAAGCCTGACGTGCACTCATCCACACATGTGCCATCTGCAGCAACAACACCAAAAGTCGTGTAACTTTGCTAACAAGCCACAGATACAGAGAAGTTTTCCAGAGCACGGTACAGGACTCACTGACAAAACACCAAACTACACTCACTGAGTAGAAAATGTCCCTGGTTGCAGCTCAGACAGTGGGCTTTTCCAGGTCCTGAACACCTGTGGCAGTGGTTATGGCATTGGTGGCATTCCCCATCCTGGTCTGCGTACTGGTGGGATAGACATTTGTCAGCCGATGGCACACAGCGGCTGTGTCCATCCAGAGTTTGACCGTCTCTGCAGCTGGTGCAGGAGAAAGTGTGAGGTCCACGGCAGGACAGACAAGATGTATCACAGTCTGGAATGACAGAGTTGAGGATAGAATATTAACTGGAGTATTATTAATTTTCAATTAAATAGATACTTCAGTGCAGTGGCAGAAAACTAATAACATTTCAATCAAATTATAACTCATTTTTTATGTTTTTGGGAGGTCTCAGCAACAAGTCTTCTGAAGTATCTCAACTTATTTTTGTTCAACAAATTAGTCCAGCTCTTCTGGATTTGATTGTCTCGCGCAATCAGTCCCATTTTTTACTGTGGAACTTAATGTAATTACCATATTAGAAGACTAAAAGACAATTAAACAGTAATAATCACCTGCTGTCTTCTTTTTTTTGTTGAGTTGCTTCACCTTATTAGCTCCTTTAATAACACTGGGCATGGCGTACAACATTTTTCTTGGGACACACTGTGTGTTTTTTGTTTTCTAGTGTGTGTCTTGGCTGAGGGAGTGTCTCTTGGCAGTGTGGTTTTGTGGTTTTGAGTTTGACAGCTGCCTCTCCAATGATTGAGAAGCTTTTCTATTAAAGTCAGAGCCACAAACACAGGCAGGCTCAGCAACAATTATCAAAACTGTTGCATAAAAGCAGCGCGGTCATAAAATGCAGATGAGAGTGAGTTTTTATAAAAAGAAAAAAAAAATTCTGATATTTTTCACCAACATCGATAATTAGAATTTCCGTCCTCACTCACTTGAACAGTTTCTTTGTTGATCTACACATTAGCTGCAGTGTGAGTTTCCGTCTCGTCCTAATAGATGTCTGAAGGTTTCTGTTGTCAGGAGCTCCCTATTCCCCTATTCCCACCATGGTTGAAAGCCTCAGTTCCAGCTGAAGGATAATAGCCTTGAGGGATGAAGCTGACACCAATATGCTCCACTGTGGCTGTGATGATATTTCTGTCATGTGCTCTATTTCTGTGCCAAACATACGGTAGCAGCTGGAGTTCAACGCTGCTCACGTTAGATCAAACATCCCCCTCATTATTTTGGGAGACTAAACACACACTGTTTTAAAGATTACCTGCTCCTCACTCAGAACAACACCGGAGGAGCAGCCTATAGGTGGCACATTCCTGCAGGTAACTTCCTGATGCCACAGATTTGTTGACAATCAGCTTCAACCAGTTCACTGTGCTGTTAATTAATTAGAGGAAATCAATGTACATGTATTTGTACATGTAGGTAATACTCCACCTTCCTCCGTCAGAACTATTAGAACCATCTAAGGCTTCAGACAGACCTACTGTGACTTAAAAACCACAGAAGTACAACAGAAACCAAATCAGTTTGTTATATTAAATGTAATTGATCAGGAGAGCTTGATCTTCCTTCAAATGTTTCAGATTTACACTTTGAAGTATACAGTACACAACAACCTTGCTGTTTAAAAACTGTTTTTTTAGGTCTGTTTTCTAACGCTCTGATTTTCAAACCTGTTACTAGTTGACTTCATCATTCAGAAAACTTGCAGAATGTTGTTTCACTTCTTTTTGTACTTCTTTCAATTGATATTTAGAACTAAATGCTCTGACATTTCTTCAATTTGTTAATATTAAATATAATACAGTCAGTTAGTGAATAGTCTAAAACAAACTTTTTGTTCTTCTAGATTTTAATGTAGAGGTTAAGAGTTTTATTTTTTATATTTAAATATATTCAAAACATGTAACAACCTTAAACTTCGGTTAATTATGTTTTTTTTTTAATTGAGTTTTTTTTTTGACCAATCTTGTAAATCCAGTGCAGACTGGCTGCAGTAGCAGAAAATGTTTCCAAGTTTTCTCTTGTACCTTGGCATTCTCCTGTCACTGACTCCCTGTAGGTGTAGGGGGGGCAGGGCATCAGACATGCTCCGTTGTGCAGGGTGGAGTCCGGGTCGGTGCAGGCGTCACATTCGTTGGCGTTTGGTCCGTCACAGAAGGCGCAGTCAGGGTGGCAGGGCAGACACTCTCCTCGCTCTGGGTCCTCGAAGAAGCCCCCAGGACAGCCCACCACACACACGCCGTCATGGAGGAAGTGAAACTCCTCACACTCTGCATCAAGTACAATTCAAATTACTGTATGATTCAAAATTAAAAACAAATATTATAACGCTATTTTTTTTTGTGTCACAAATGAATATAATCCCTTGACTTTTTATTAACTAAAACCTGTTTTAAGTCCTGGGGGGTTATCATAAGATTAGACACATGAATAATGTGCAAATATTTCATATCAATATGCATTAATCAATTATCTTATGAAGATTAATCTCATTAAAATTTTAATGCATATCAAACTGTGTGGAAAATGACACTTGAATGACCAGTAACAGGGTAGAAAATGAAAGATGCAAATCTAGAAGTGTGCAAAAACCAGAACAGAAAATAATCAATTATTCATGGATTTTTCCACCTGTAACTCCAAAATGTCAATTCTTTACTTTCTAATCAAAGTGAGTCACATATTGCAGGACAAATACTCGAGGAAATCCACGGAATATTTTCAATTGTCCTCAGGGATTTTTTTTAATCCCTTGCTTTTCAGTAATGACTCTATAGCAAAAAGGTAAAAGTTAAATAAAGTAAGAAATACATTTTTTTTCTTAAATAAAAAGTAAAATCCTAGTTTCCAAAATGTATTTTTAAATAAAAAGTAAAATCCTAGTTTCCTTTGTGTTTCAGCACCTGAACACTGGCCGAAGGGGTCACACTCCTGACAGGCCGCAGCGCAGCGCCTGCACTCTCCGTCCTGGACAGTGTGGGCTGCAGGACACTCGTCCACACACTGGTGCTTGTGTAGGAAAAAAGGTTCCTCGCAGCTGAGACAGTGAGTGGCGTTTCTCCAACAGGATGCACAGCCGGCTGCACAGTTACGACACACGGAGCCTGCAGGATACCCTCTGTCCATCACAGTCCAACAGCAATCAGGAGGAAAAACAGACATAAACAGTGCACAGGATTTATAAACGTATTTACGCTACAGTTAACAGTGGTGAGTAAAAATATCAATTTTTATCAATGCATGTTTCTTTTGCCCTTTTGGACTAAGTGTGTATTTCTACTTGATACTGAATGGATGTCGAAGCATTCAGATCAATTTTGAGTAGAATTGATATCGAATTGAATCGTGATCTAAAGAAGCAAATTAAATCGAACTGTGAGATTATTAACAATACCCAACGCTAACAGTTAATGTAAATTAAACCGGCAAATTTACCTAAAACAGTATGATTTAAACTAACCTTCCTGAACAGAGCCTTTCCTTTAAGGGCTGTTTCAGTGCATCAATTTGATGAATTTGACAAAGTACTAATGAGACTTTTGATTTATTCATAAATCTGATGCATACAAACCAAACTGGACCAAAATATTGTTTACAACATGGAAACCAAATGAGCAGGCAGACCTGGGTGTATCTGCTGCAGACTGGGTAAACAAGTGGACTAACATTCTGCTGTGCCCTGCACTCATCACTGCTCCACACCATGGCAACTACTCATTCATCCACACAGACAATCCTGTGGCACTGCAGCGTTGGTAAAGAGTTCATCCTGGTGCTAATGGTCTTAGTCTTATTCAGACACTTTCTCTATCTTGCGTTACCTGCAGATATATTCAAAAATATATTCAAAGTAGTATAAATGATTTTATTTCAAAACATCACACATTCTTTCTATGCTTTATTATATATATCACTGTATTCTTAAATCACTGTATCCTTTCCACTAATCTTATGTTTTGGTAAAACACTTTTTGACCTTTTGAACTTCCCTGGATCAGTGACATGTCTCAACATGTTTTTTTGTAACACATTTCGACAAATGTTCCCCTTTCTTTTAGCCAAAATACGGAACTATATTTTTATAGCCTGCTATGATACACTCGGTTTATGACCTTTGGATTATGACCTTTGGATACTGAGCTCAACCTTTCTTGACAAGCTTCAAGGACCTCTCCAGCGAGGACAAGATATGAGTTCATTCTCTGGGATTTCGTATTTTTAATGATGAAATATATTAAAAAAAACACAGACACAGAAGATGTCTCCTGGTGTTGGACTTTAGACTCAGGAGGTCTTTGTTTTACACATCTATCCTTGGCTTCATATTTAAATTCTAATTATAGTAATATAATGAGATCATAAATAAAATTATGGATAACATTCTCTAATTATAGTAATGAGATCATAAATAAAATTATGAATAACATTCTAGCAATACGAGTATCAAGGCCATATTGAAGAAAAGAAAAATCTAAAATTAAGAGAAAAAGACGTAATTTTATGAGAAAAAAGACCTTACCTTACAAGAAGAGGTCTCAGGTTTATGAGAATAGAGTTGTTTAAATAAAGTTTACAAGAGCAAATTCAAAGGTTTGTGAGAATAAAATCAAGTTTATGAAATTATAGTTATAGTAATTTAAATGTGTCAGAATGAGAATCCCTTCACATTTAGACTAATATCACGACATTATGTCACAACATCAGAACTTAAGTCTTACAAATTTATGACTTAGTTCTCACAAACTTAATGCTTTTTTTCTGGTCATTTGTTCATGACTGCACTCATGTCTCACCAGTGAAGTTTTTTTTAAATTTACCACATCACATGACAAAAACTAATTTGATCTCAGTGGGGTTTGGATGACACCACCAAATTTGAAGATGATTAAATTTTCACCACTCCCGAGGTGCACGCCACATTTGGTGCCTTCGGGAGTCTATGGAACATTCCGGCCCCATTGAAATGAAGTTCATCCAGAGGTAATGAAACGAAGGGGAAAAAATAGACTTGGAAACCCACTGGAGTCCTTCTCACTGCTTCCCCATAACAATACAAATTGGTGGAATTTAACACGTTATGAATTGAATTAAAGGCATCAGAAACTCTTCTGACGTAAAGCAGCTCAACTTCACATCACTGCACTAACATGGATGGACACAGCCTGGAAACATGGAGCTGCAAATCCACTACATTAGTAAATCATAAAAAAGATCTGCAGTGATGTCACTAACATATTATATCATTAATATCATTTAAATACCCTCATGTTGACCCACTGGGTCACCTAGACCCAAGGTGCATTTGTGTATGTGTGTGTGAGTGTGTGCATGGTCCTGTACTTCACAGCTTGTGCCAAGTTTTCCTCATATTCATTCAGTCATATTCTGGGAAAAGAAAAAAAAGGAAAGCTGGGTGTGGACAAAATGCGAAGGACAATAGCAAAGTTAAATGTTGTTGTTACATGTTTCATGTTCATTTTCATGTCAAACCTGTGAAGCTTTTGTGTTAACTACTGTAAACACATCAAAATGAACGCCTAAGAGAGGAAAGACTGCTGACCTGACACACTGTTGGACACACTGTCCGTCCTGGAGGAATAATGGAGTTCTCCGAGAGCTCTGACAGCGGGTGCATCGCTGGTCGTCCACACACTGCAAACAGCCCGGAGAGCAGACCTCACACTCACCGCTCATCTGATTGGCAAAGAAATTCACCGGACACTTGGAAACACATGTTTGCTGTGTGGTCAGAAACTGTCCTGTGAGAGAGGAGGACAAGAGTAAAGAGCTGCTGCGGGAGACACTGGACGAGGAGAGAATATCACACAGGTGACGGTCGGACCTTTTGCACACGTTGTACACTGGTTTCTCTCATCTCCAGAGCAGGACTCGCAGGAGGGATGGCAGTCCACACACTCCCCATCATCTGACCAGACAACAGTGTTACAGGACACGTGTTATGATAGTTTGATGTAATTTAATGTGGATCCTTGATGTCAAAATAAAATATTAGAAAAATAAAAAAACACTGACTGGTCAACTCCTAGAACATAAGTATATTCTCTCTTCATGTAAGTGAAAAAAGGTCAAGTACGTTTCTCTGCCCCACAGTGCCACACACGTCTGTGTTGTTATTATATAAGAGAGAGAAAAAAAAAGGAAAGATAAAGTACTCTTTAAAATTCACCCTTTACCCCACAAAGGCTGAAAAAAAGAACTTGTTCCTTTACTCAAATGCCAAAAAAATATACTTTCAAAACCTTTTAAATAAAAACAACTCCTTCGAATAAAGGTATGGCTTTTTGTCTTAACTGGTTTCCTGAAATAACGTTTTTATGATTAAGTGATACTTTTATTTCTCATCATATATTAGGAAAAAGAGACCAAGTCCTGTCAGTGAGGCTTGATTCTTATTCTGGTCTGGGTAAAAAAACTGAAAGATACTTGAATAATAATATAATATAATATAATATAATATAATATAATATAATATAATATAATATAATATAATATAATATAATATAATATAATGTTTCATAATACAAAAATGTTTCAGGAGCTCTTTTAATTTTACTCCTTCATTTACAACTTTCAGTTTAACCTACAGTATGTTCTTTTCTCCAGGTTATTCCACTTCCTATAATTAAGGTGTCTCAGCCTCCACTAATTACCATGTGTTGTTTCAAGGTCTGTCCCACTTACTCTTGTGAGAAGCTAAATGTTCTGCGTAGGGTGAATTATTTCAAGGTTTGTATCTGACTGTACTTCTGTCTGTTTGAATACTGAGGTGGGGGGGCAGGAGAGGGGGGGGGGGTCAGGGAAGGAGGCCCACAGACCAATTACCCTCCACAATTTACTTCCTGCCCTTGTGAAAGTGTTCAAATCCCTGATTCATTAAGGGCAGGCAGTTGATTAGTGCAAATGTAAGTATTAATCTCACCGGTGCGAAAGGTCTTAAAGGGACAGACCTTGTTTTCCGGCACACACATTCCATTTTCCAGTACCATCTTGTCTTCACAGGACAGACAGTCGCTGGCCTCGAAGCCATTACATGTCTCACAGTCTGAGTGACACTCCTCGCAGTCGTTGGTGTCTTCGTCACCATAGTAACCATCCGGACACTCGGAAACACAAGCCCCCTCTGGAAACAAAAGGAGACACTTCTAACACACGTCCTAACCCATTTAGCGGAGCTTTTCCACAACTTACTGCAGTGATTTCACACATCACAGTCTATTTACAGGCCACGGGGCGTTCAAATGCAATTGTAGAACTTCTTATAAAGCCTTTGGTGGCTCCTGGCATTGTTCTGTAAATTAACTTGTTGTACTGCAGTTTTTACAAAAAACATTTTTTTCTCCAATATTGTTACTTTACAGCTCTAGTTATGGCTAAAATAGTAAAGGTCAGCTGAATATGACCTACGACATATCCTGACATATCCTAAATAAAATAAAATAAAAAATATATAATCAAATCCATACTAAAAAACAAAAAATCCTGATAAAATACATTTTACAAATTACTAAGTTAAAAAAGTAAGTTACTAAGTAAATACATACTAAGAAAAATAGAACAAATACATAGAAAACCTATCACGCAAATGCAGACAAACAAATTAAGTTTTTATCTCAATCACAGGGCAACTGTGAATTAATCATCCAGAAAACTCAAAATTCAATAAATATGACTGTATTTTAACTGTGAATTAATCATCTAGAAAACTCAAAATTCAATAAATATGACCAAAATAAATCAGTATATCTGATACAAGATCTATGTATATCTATATAAAAACACCTGTATTTACCTGTGACTAATCCAAACCATTGACTTAATACATTTTAAAAAATATCAAGAAGAATATGTAAATTTCATAAAGTTACAAGGTATCACTGTGTCTAAAAGACATAGACAGTAGTTTATAGACAAAAACAAGTGTGATCCTTTTTTTTTTTTAATTTTTCAACGAAGAAACTTGTGTCCATGGCCCAGTGGAGCTGGTTATTACCTGATAAGAAGAGGTCGGTCTCACACCAGTAGCACTCATGTTGGTCACAGCTCACACAGTTGTCATCACACGGCACACAGGTCATCTCCTCCTCCACGCTGTAGGTCTTAGCTGGACAGTTCCTGTAGCAGCTTTCCTGAAAGCTGGTTAAAAAAAAAAAACGCACTTGATACCAGTGATTGAACTTCACTCTGTGTCTTACATGGACACACAAATGCTTCAGATCTCCACAGCAGAAAAAGGGCTTCTTTTTTAGTTCTGCAGTGCACTGAGAGACAGCGCGAGTGCAGAGAAGTCAGATCACACATGGCAACAGCGAGGCACACAGTCTTACTTGTAAAAGCCCTCAGTGCAGGACAGACAATGCTTGGGGTTATCTGTTGGAAGCAGACAAAGAAACTCAGCTCTTCTTTTGAAGAGGAACTACCAGGAAAGAGCCTTGGACATGGGTGATAACACACTTGGGAGGAAAGTTAACTCCAAAGCACAGTTTATTTGGAGGAAAAAAATAAAAATAAAACTGCGGACCGGTCACTGCGGCCTGACTTACACAGTACACACTTGCTGCAACCTTCCTCACAAGCCATGCAGTCGTCAGATTCTGGGTCCTTCACCTCCCCTGAGACCAAAAAATGTGTTCGGAGATGGAGGGAAATGCATAGCAAGAGACACAAGGTGAGAAGGAGAGAATGGAAGGAGGGCAGGTGTGAGACAGTGCTTTTCCAAGGTCACCTGAGACATGGAGTGTCTACATGTTACAAAAAAAAAAAAAAAAACACATACAAGGAAAATGACTTAGGTAACACAGTGACCTTGTTTACCTTCTCCACACTCCAGCTTCACACATGCACCATCAGAGCTGTAGTAGGAGGAGTTACACCTGTGGCAGCGGTTGGGGCCGGTGCAGAGCCGGCAGTTCTCTGGGCACGACTCACATCTCCCGTCCTTGCTGTGGTAGAAAGCCTCAGGACACATGTCCAGACACTGACCTTTATAAAGGTAACGCTCCATTCCAAACTTATCTGGAAATAGTTCAACAAATGGTGGTGTGAGGAGAAGAGTACAGTCGACAGGTGGAACCTCAACTGACTGTTACCTGAAGCTGTTGTCATTTTTAATGGACAGAGAACATAACAGGGCAGTCAGAACCAATAGAAAATGCCATCATATATGTTGTGGAATACATGTTAAATATATAAATTGACAAGATTTATTTTTATAATTAAACAAGTAGCTTGTAGATAACCCCTGCTTAATGACAGCAATCATGAGTAGGAGATTCTCACTGCTAAAGATAAGTAATAAAATAATATAAAATAAAATAAATAGTTCCAGTTTGACATTTTAAAATTTCTGGGTTGTAGTTGTAGTAAGTTTCGAAAGACCAGTCTTAAAAGACATTAATAAAAAGGTAGAAAATCTGAGAAAAAAAAAGCATAGTTTTGTATATATTTGTATAATAATATTCTTTTGTATATTCACTGACCCAGACCAGCAGAAACAGACCAATAGCACCAGCAGATGGACATAACCCTGAGCTAGTTGTTTGTCATTGAACACTACCCCAGAGGCTGCTGAACTGGCTTACCATAGCGCTTTCACAAACAAGTTGACCAAACAGGAACTAAACTGGATATGAACAAATTAAATAAATACATTTTAAAAATTTCCAACTAAATTCACCCAGCTGTGTCTATATTCTGTTTATTTTTTGGCAAAACTATTTATTCCTGTTTTCTTCACCTGTGTCGCAGCTGGTGCAGCTGGCTCTTCCTGCATCCACACAGGTGGCACAAGTGTGGTCACACAAGTGACAGCGCCCTCCAGACGGAAATTTGCCACTACCACATTCAACCACGCAGAGGCCCTCATTCATGACCCTAAAAGGAACAACAAAAATTATCAGCTTAAATTTAAACTAATCAGTTCATCATGAATAGAGGCTGAATCTCAACATAGAAGTTTCTAATAGAACTTTTCAATGATAACAACTATCTTGGAATCTTTAAACTTACTCTCACGTCAGAGAAACTTGGATTTTATTTTTAATGTTTTTTTTTTAAACAAATATTTTTTAAATAAAATGTTTAAAAACATTTAGCGGCTAGTAATAGCCGCTACCTATTACTAGCAGTACTGCAACCATAACTGATTATTGTGTGCTGTGCTATTTTTCTACACTACCAAGTTCAACTCACCGTGAAGAAACACAGCTGATGCAGTCTGTGCTCTGTGGTCCTGTACACTTGGCGCATGTTGTATGACATGCCTGGCATTGTCCATTACTATCATGGTACTCCCCTGGGTCACATACAGTAGCAGAATGAATGTCATAAATTAAGAACTTTTATATCTATATATATTAAACATATATAGTTAGATATTTATACATACATATCCATATTAATAAAAAAAGTATATGTAAATATACAGTATGTACTAATGAGTGAGCAACCACACAGAATTTGCAGGTGTTATAAAGTTTATAGATAAACTTCTTTTTCTTTCGGTTTGTCCCTTTTTCAGGGGTTGCAACAGCGAATCATTGATTTCCATCTCACCCTGTTCTCTGTATCTCCTACTCTGACTCCAACTATCTGCATGTCCTCCCTCACTGCATCCATATATCTCCTCTTTGTCTCCTACCTGGTAGCTCCATCTCTTCTTCATTCTTCTACCAATGTCTCCACTGTCCCTCCTCTGCACATGTCCAAACCATCTCAATCTGGCTTCTCTAGCTTTTTCTCCAAACCTTCCTGTCTGTGTTGTTCCTCTTCCTCTTGTTGGTCATTCAAAATTAGTCAGTTTTTGAAAATTTTTGGTTAAAATCTTTGAAAAAAAAATTCTTGAAAAATTTTTTTTTGAAATTTTTTTTTTTATTTTTTTTGAAAAATTTTTTTTTGAAAAATTCTTTCTTAAATTTTTTTTTGAAAAATTGGTTTTGAAAAAAAATATTTTGATAAAATTTAAAATATTCAACTTTCTTCAGGAGTTGCTACAGCAAATGATTGATCTCCATCTCTCCCTGTTCTCTGCATCTCCTACTCTGACTCCAACTATCTGCATGTCCTCCCTCACTGCATCCATATATCTCCTCTTTGGTCTTCCTCTCTTTCTCCTACCTGGTAGCTCCATCTCTAACATTCTTCTACCAATGTCTCCACTGTCCCTCCTCTGCACATGTCCAAACCATCTCAATCTGGCTTCTCTAGCTTTTTCTCCAAACCTTCCTGTCTGTGTTGTTCCTCTTCCTCTTGTTGGTCATTCAAAATTTGTCAGTTTTTGAAAAAATTTGGTTAAAATCTTTGAAAAAAAATTTCTTGAAAATTTTTTTTTTGAAAATTTTTTTTTGAAATTTTTTTTTTTTGATTTTTTTTTGAAAAAATTTTTTTTGAAAAATTCTTTCTTAAATTTTTTGCACTCTGCACATGTCCAAACCATCTCAATCTGGCTTCTCTAGCTTTTTCTCCAAACCTTCCTGTCTGTGTCCCTCTAATGACCTCGTTCCTGATCCTGTCCATATAAAGTTTACTGTATAGATAAACAAATATAAATAATACATTTAATATATACAATGGAATTCATGCATTTTACCAAGTGAAGGAAACAATGGGATTTTACTGTTGCAGAGGTTTCAATGGCTGCATGTTACTGAAGGACAAAGAGAAGTATTTTACTGACCCTCTGCACACAAAGTGTTAACAACACATTCTCCCTCCTGCAGGCTGTGACCGCTGGAACAACTGCTGCAGTTCCTGGAGCCCGGCCCCACACAGGTAAGACAGCTGGTGTCACACCTGAAGAAAACAGACAATATAATATAATATAATATAATATAATCCCTAAAAATGACTTGTGTTAAGACTCTCAACTTTCCAAATGTATATATGTATATATATGTCATCTTTTAGATTTTGTATCAGAATATGTATTTTTTTTCATCCATTTGTTGTTATCAGTGCCATAATTTGTCATATGGTGTGACGTGAAAGCTATTTTCGTTTTTAGCTCACTTACTCATGCATTTTAATCATGTCTGCTTTGATATTTAACCCTGCCTTATGAAAATGTTTGGATTAATTTTCCAAATCCTCATGCAAATGAGGACATTGCTCCTTGATTTTTCGAGACATTTTAGATTAATTTGTTAAACCTTGTAATAACTCTAATAAAATCCTTGGCGCTATTGCTGATATTATTCTCCTCACGTCCTGTGACTATTGAAAACACCTAATTATTTTGTATTAATTGAAGAAAAATACAATTCATTTTTTTCTTTTTTAAATATGCTGTTATTATTAAGGTCACTGATATGTCAGACAATCACACCACAGGACATTTAAAGTTAAATTTTAAATTACTTTGGTACCACTGTAATATATCTTGGTCAGAGGAACAACATTTACACATATATTCTTTAAAAATATACATTTTTTAATTTTGTGACACATGGACAGTCAGCATTGTGTTATTTATATATACATACATATATATGTATATATACACTAAACACAACACAATATATAGATGCTAAATACTGAAGTTTAAAAAAAAAAAATCACATACACACAAGAGCCAACCTCCAGATATTGGGCCTGTCATCAGCAGATAAACAAACCACCCACCACTGAACACACACCAGTGAACTCACCTCCTACATATCCTGTGCTCAGCAGCTATCTCTGGGTTTGGCTCTGCGGCGTAGAAATTGGGACTGCAGGAGGCCACACACCTCCACTTCTCCAGCACGTAGCCTTCTGCACATTGTCTGCAATCCTCAGCACCTGCGCCTGATACGTCGAATGTGCCAAAATAAAAATTGTTTTAAACGCACCCAAAGGACACGAACAAAAAAAGATGGATCCTGGCTCCCGAGCTCTCACCTGCACAGGTAGCACAGGCCTGGTGACAGGGTCTGCACTCGTCTTCCTGTTTGTCATGGTAATATCCAGCTGAGCAGCTCCGCTGGCACCTGTTCCCCTGCAGGCTGGAGCGGGAGGGCAGAGGGTGAGGCATTGTGGCACATTCACACGCACACAAATCATGTAAGGACCATACTGATGACTCATTGCCTTTTGAGTGCAAGCTCAGTTTTCCAGCCCAGAGCACACCACCATCAGCTCTTGTTGGACTGAGTCAGTGAACACTGTAATCAGGAAACCAACTTAACAATGTGGTGAATCTGTGCTGTTTTGCTTTTCCCTTTGATGATACTGCAAAAATGGAAATCAGGACACATTTTTCTTTTATGAGCTGTGTGTAAGGGGGAAGGATGACACGCAGCTCTGAATGCAACTTTTATAAAAGGAGCCACCTAATCTCTTTAAATTTTTAATTTGATGCTGCAGAGGGAGTGTGCGAAGAGAGAGCTGGTGTGATATGTAGCTGTTAGAGGAGCAGAGGCTTTCACTGAACACTTCATTCAAGTTTTCCACAGAGAATTATCTTCACCTTGTGCCTGGGCTGCATTCGGTGCAGATGCTGTGGGAAACACAATTCAAGCAGTTTTCACTGCACTTTCTGCACACGTCTGTCTCTGTGGGGTAAAGAACACACGTGAATGGACATTACATCTCTCCTCCCTTTTTTTTAAAAAACATGAAAAATGCCATAATCGAAATTGATAACTTACATCCTGCAACATGACTCAACTCGTGATGTACATTTATGTAGAAAACCCTTAAAAGTCAGGGATTGACATACATTAAAATCATTATAGTTTTGGGGTTTAGTTTAGAATTTATGACGGCATATCACGGCAAAACTGTGGAGGGGTTAAAAATGAAAAAAAAAAAAAGAAAACTATGGAGGGGTTAAAAATGAAAAAAAAAAACAAAACCGTATTTTCGAAGATGACAATGCATGAGCAAAATGTGTTATGTTATTAAAACAGTGTTTTGTCAAGATGTTCCAAAAATTCTTTATATCAGGAACAAAACTGGCAGAGTTACAAATTTCCTTCCTGTCTTGGAAGAAATCCAGTGGGAAATTAGAATTTCAACTGAGTGACTGGCAGCGCCCACCTATGTTGTTTATTGGTGTCATTTTAGGCAGTCCAGTATCAGCGTTCAATGGTCACGAGGATAGTGCTCTCCTGTGGCTATAGGTGGTATGACGTATTTTATTGAGATATAAGTCTCTTCTGAATAAAGGTCGCAGGACGAGCCAAACTCTCACGAAAAAAGGCATCACCCACAGTTTGGAAAATATGGTACTGAGAAGATAATTTACAGTTACTACTGTATCTTTGAACTGAAAAGATAATTTACAGTTACTACTGTATATTTGAACTGAGAACCAACCATGGTCCAGGTAGTAGTTATCCTCGCAGAAGGCTGTGCAGACATTGGTTCCCTCAGTCAGGTGATAACCAGGTTGACAGGAAGTACACTGGTCACCACGGCTGCCGGTGCAGACCTCACAGGAAGAGGGACATCTTTTACAACGCCAGCGGTCTCCCCAGAATCCCTTGGGACACTCCGATACACACAACCTTAATTTTACAGGGAGAATAAGCAGAGAAATTTGCACATTCAGCATGAATAATGTAACTCTATGCCTTTTTTTAAACAAAAATCTTTTATACAGTGAGCTGCTGCCTCTGTTGCGATGCAGCTGTGAACGTGACCAACCTTGTGCCGTTCTTGTACTGGAGAAAAAAATGTGAGCACGTGAGACAATGCTGCGGGCTGGGCCCCAAACAACCATCCTCACTGCATTCTGGGTCACAGGGTCCTGTCAGGGGCAATAGTCACAGTCAAGTCACTGCATCACCATGGTAACACTGCACAGACACATCTGTTGTTGGCTGAACATAGGCATAAAAAATGTCTACACGACACATGCAATTGTAACACTGTACACTGACTGTAGACATTCACATTTGTGGAAATGTAAAACACTTTGATAATATATTTTTAATACAATACTGACTATATATATATATAAAACTAACTAACTATATATATATATATAAATTATTTTAATTTACCAGATTTGATTTGTGAACTGAACTGCATTAAGTAGGCAGTGCAATGAATCTGAAATAAATAATTAAAAAGCAACTGGTTTTGGAAAAACAAGAAGTCTTTCGCCAAATGTCTATTGAATTCACTCACAAAACCAACCCCCCTTCAACAGCAAAACCATGAATGATTGGAAGGTGGAAGGTTTTGCGTTTTCCTTTTTACAAAATCTATCTATCTATATATTTATATCTCTGTGTCCATATTTGTCTTGGAATTGAAGGATTCCCTCTGCCTGCAGTTCTGAAGTAGAGGAATTACTTTGGGGTTATGGTTGTTCGGTGTTAACTCAGACGTCTCCTCTGTAAAACCATGTTATCAAGGCCATAAAGCTACGATGGCATCATTTCTGACTCCATTAGATGGCGCCGCAGCGGTAGTTAGCGTAATGTTTTGGCACAACTTTTACACTACAGGGAAGATAAAATTGAACTTTCTGCTTGGGAAGGTGTG